>NC_048299.1:278742813-278899280 GCF_013100865.1 Trachemys scripta elegans | reverse complement strand
AAAAAAACCACGTGGGGCTTGTACTCACCGGGCGGCGCTCCTAGTCTTCGGCGGTGGGTCCTTCACTCGCTCCGGGTCTTCGACGGCACTGAAGGACCTGCTGCCGAAGTGCTGCCGAAGACCTGGAGCGAGTGAAGGACCCGCCGCTGAAGTGCCGCCGAAGACCTGGAGCGCTGCCAGCTGAGTAAAAATTAAAAAGGAGCCTCTAGCCAGGGAAGGGATTCTCGGCCACTTGCCCCCACCCCGGCAGCCCTGCCACTGGGCGTGGGGCCCTCTTAGGCGCGGGGCCCGATTCGGGGGAATTGGTGGAATTGGCCTAAAGCCGGCCCTGAGCCTAGGAGGGTCAGTGCAGTGGTGGTGCGGGGAGGGGACGGCGGGGAGGCTCATGCCGCTGGGGCTGAGGGACGCCGGGGGTGACAGCGATGCGGGGCGGGGGAGGATCAGGCCGCTGCGGGGCCGTGGCCATCGGGGACGGGGAGCTGGGTTGGGCTCGTGGGCCCGTTGGGGCTGGCGCGGAGGGGGCAGGTGGAGCAGCGCGGTCCGGCTCGAGGAGACCCGCCTGGTCCCGCTCCCGGGGCCGTGGGCGGGGTAACCTCTCCTCCCCCTCCCAGTTGCCAAGGGAACGGCATGCCGCAGTCTCCGGCGTCACGTGATCAGGCTCCCTCACGTGACCGGTGAACGGGAGTCGCGGGCTGGTGACGTTTCCAGAGGGCGGCTGTCTGGTGCCGGGGCGCAGGGCGATGACGTAGCCGGGGGCGGCTCAGCGGCGGGGATGGAGGAGAAGGAGCAACTGCGGCGTCAGATCCGCCTGCTGCAGGGTGAGGGGCGCTCGGCCGCGCGGGGACGGGTCCGAGTCAATGGGTCCAGCGTCCTTCCCCGGGCTGGTGGGCCTGAGGGCGGCCCTTTAACCCCCCGCCGCGCCCCCCCCCCTCCCGGGGCCCGTTCCCCCCCCCGGGCCCTTTCCCGCGCCACCGCCCCCTCCCCCCGCCCCCCTCCGGCTTCGTTACCTTCTCTGCTGCTGTCGCGCCGCCCCCCGGTGCGGTTACCCCCCCCCCAGTCTGCTGCCGCGCCGCACCTCAGTCCTGTCCCCCTTCCCTCCCCTCCCCCCGCGGCGGTGCGGGGGGGGGCAGCTACCCCCGATAGCTGCAGGAAGGGGGGGGAGCTGACCTGCTGCGACACTCCTTTTCCCCGAGCGCCTCGTCCCGGCTGCTGGGATTGGGTCGTGTGGCCTCTTAGTCTGAGCTGTGGTGCCAAGACTGGACACCTTCCTTGCCTCCCCTGGGATCCCTAAAAGGCTCCCCCAGTCTCTCAGGTCCTTTGCAGAGAGGCTGGGACCTGTCTGTGTGACCTTGTCTAGTTCCTGGGGAAAGACGCCAGCTGAGATCCCGTGCCTGCGCTGAGGGATGCCCTGCTTTGTGGGTTGCAAGGTTGATTTTTCTGATTTGCAGTGCTAGAAACCCCACCTTGGGTCCTGCAAATCCACTTGCAAATCTCCCCTCTGTCAGGGCTCTTATCTTTGACCAAGGGTATCTCTAGACAACAAAAAACCCCAAACCCCGTGGCAGTGAGTCTTAGAGCTCAGGCCAGCTTGGGCACATACTACAGGACTAAAAATAGCCGTGTCAATGGTCCCACCTGGGCTCTGAAACCCAGTGAGGAGGGTGGGTCTCAGGGCCTGGGCTCCAGCCCAAGCCTGAACATATACACTGTTGTTTTTAGTCCCAGGCTCTGAGACACTGCAACACACATTTTTCTTTGCAGTGTAGACATACCAATACTGTCTGAGTTGGACACAACCAGATACACCTAGTCTCATATGAGTAATTTTGCACCACCACAGGCATGCATGGAGCTGTACACACAAGTAAGATGACTCGGTCCTTCCTCTGGGGATCTCATAATTTTATTAGATGTAATACAGACCAAGTGTGGTTCTGGGGGGTGGAATGAAGAGCAGCAGAAAAAGTCATGAGATTTTATTTCTGTTTTGATGTGTGTCTTGTTGCTGCTGGATTTTGAAATACATTTCAACATCAATGGAGCAGTTTGTGGGCAGGGAGTTTAGCTGGCAGGTCAGCTTATGTTGCCTTTCTGCAGCTATGTGGTCTAGTTTTTGGCAGCAGGAAAAGCTTGTTTTCTTCACTAAAGCACACAGAGATCCCTCGTAATGATGCGGGGCTCAGATATAGTCCTTTGTTAACCCCTTTCATCTGAAGATCCCAAAGTGCTTTATAAATATTGATATTTTACAAGTCTCGCAATCCCTCTACCCCTGGAAGCATATTCATCCATATTATTGTTAATAGGGAAATTGAGGCACAGAGACATGACGTGATTTGCCCAAGTGACTCACTTGCGTTGTTAATCAGTGGTGGAGATGGGATTAGATCCCAAGCATCCTGACTCTTAGTCTCTTGCTTTAATAATAAGTCTACCCTTCCTTTCCTAGACCAAATAATAAGCACCTCGATAGGGGACTATATTGTGCTGTGTATGAGCAGGATCAGGTTAGGGTTGCTAGGCAATCTCAACTATAAAGGGGCTCAGAGATGCAATGGTGAGAGCTAAAAAGATACCTATAAAAGAAATAAGCAGTAAGTTTTCTCCCCTTCTTGTCTGTCCTCCCTCCTACTGCCACCCTCACCACGAGTGATCTACAGGAACAATGATCAGAGTAGTAGATTCAAGACTGGTGCATATAAGAGGAACTAAACGTGGCCAGAAAGTGGGATGATGCAGTATTCGATTGCTATGTAAAGATCCACAATAAGAAATCTGTAATCATTACATAGCTCAGCTTTTCTTCCAGCATTCGTGATGATGTCTGAAACCTACCGAGCATGAGAGCTCACGTAGAACAGGTGTTTTCAGTGCAATGTGAAGACAATCAATTTGCATAACTTGCTGTTGCAAGACGGTTGTGAAAGATGCAACTAACAGAGGTGGTTTTGCTTTCTTCAGGTCTCATAAATGACCATAAAAACATCCATGGAAATGCACCAGTGCCCCCGCCCTCCAGGACTCCAAGGTGGAGGAATCCCAGGCAGACTGCCTTCAATAGTCAGGGAGCATTCTCCGCAAGATATTCTCAGCAAGCTCCAAGGGATTTCCAATCACCTCAAGGTAACTCCTGGAGGAAAAAATACTCCCTTGTAAACAGACCGCCTGCAGCAACACATCATCCTGGAAGCAGTGCATCTGCTAACGCACTTCAGGCTTTTGTGAGCCAAAGGAATAGCCAGCCTCCTGGGCCACAGGGAACAGGCCCGGAAAGGCAAGTGGGCTTAGCAACAGGTGGTATAGTCATAGGAGTCAAAGTGCCACAGAGGACTAGCTCAGCCTTGGACAATAGAAACGTTAGTGAGTTGGGATCCCAGCAGAGTTCCTCTGGGATGAAAGCAGCCATAGCTGCTCCAAAAGGAAATGAAAAGGTTCATGAAAGTTCTAGTTTTCAAAGTGTTGCTCAAAAAGAGGACAAAGAAACTTCTCTCTCTGTCTCCCAGAGTTCATTGCACCAGCCTGCTGTTGCTGGAGGCAGAGATGACGCAAGCCCAGCATATGTGAAGGAACTGGGCAAACTTCGGACTGCGAAACTGGCTAAAAGTGCCCCTGAGTTACGTGACGTTATCAGTGAAAGTGCCATAGCATTAAAATCCAAGCCTCAACAGCCTTCAGCTCTTCCTGATCGAGAATCAGGCTGGCTGGTAGCCTGGAAGAAGCCAGTAGCACACGTTCCAGCTCACTGTAGTTCAGAGCAAGTCACGGCAGGAAGAGATACTTTGAAGGAGCCAAAGACCCTTGGAAAATCTGAGGCACACACAAGCTCACTTCAGTCTGTGACTTCAGAGGTTGGGATAAACCCAGTGAAGAACCAGTTTGCAATACCACACAAGCTACCCAGTTTCCAAAGAGCTGCCTCAACGCCAGTCTCCAGTAAAGCTTCTAAGTTCAGGAAAACCAACTATACGTGGGTAGCAAATCCTAGTAAATGCCCTCGTGCTGTAAAGAGATGGACCAGCCCTAGAGCTTCTGAAAGCACTAGGAAGCTTTCTGTGGGAGCAGAGAGAACTGTTAAGCCACTGCCAAAGGGGGACTTGGGAGCAAAGCAGAAGAAATCCGGAGTGCATTTGAAGCTGGATGCCTCTCCTAGTAAATACAAATGGAAAGCATCCAGCCTACAGCCACCTTCTTCAGCTTCCAAGTCAGTGTTCAGGTGGCAGTCTGAGGGACGAAAGGAGGCTGGAGTCTCCCAGGTTTCCAGAGCCAACCTTGGCCTTCAGACTCTAAGCAACGCATCCAACGGTCATGGTGGGTTGAAGTCCTCTTTCAATGATGCTGCACTTTCCACTTATAAAGTGAAGAGCCGGACCAAAATCATCAGGAGAAAGGGGAGTTGCTGGTAAGTTACTAGTTGTGTCTGAAGTTCTGTAGCTGGTACTAGCCTTCTTTGCACTTCTCCCGGGGCCAGTTCCTACTTTCATTGAAGTCCATAGGAGTCTTGCCATGGACTTCAATGGGAGCAAATACTCAGTTATTTACATTGTAAACTCTGTGGAACAGGGACCCTCTTTGTGTTCTGTGTACAGTGTGTAGCCCAGTGGGGGCCTGCTCCATGACTAGGCTTGCTAGGTGCTATCGCAGTACAAAGAAATACTTACTGCTTCCTTTCCAAACACGGGACTTTCAGATCAGCATGAAATATGCTGCTTTTGAGAGGTGAGAGTCCTTAAGCTTCAACTGCTTTATTTCCCACAAACAACTGCTGTTTCCTTTCCTTTTTCCCCAACTGTATCCCCCTCCAAATATATATTGCCCACAGCTCTTATTAGAGACCTACAATAATAAGCTAGTATTCAGTGGGGGAAAAGAAGTAAGTAAGGAAACAGGTTTTGGAGGGGTAGCCGTGTTAGTCCAGGGGTGGGCAAACTACGGCCCAGGGGCCACATCCTGGCCTTCAGACGTTTTAATCCGGCCCCTGAGCTCTTGCTGGGGAGCGGGCTCCGGGGCTTGCCCCACTCCGCGCGACTCCTGGAAGCAGCAGCATGTCCCCCCTCTGGCTCCTATGCATAGGGTCAGCCTGGGGCTCCACATGCTGCCCCTACCCCAAGCACCACCCCCGGAGCTTCCATTGGCCGGGAACCGCGGTCAATGGGAGCTACAGGGGCGGTGCCTGCGGACGGGGCAGCGCACAGAGCTGCCTGGCCACGCCTCCGCGTAGGAGCCGGAGGGAGGACATGCTGCTGCTTCTGGGAGCTGCTTGAGGTAAGCGCCGCCTGGAACCTGCATCCCGACCCCCTCCTGTGCCCCAACCCCCTGCCCCAGCTCTGATTCCCCTCCTGCCTCCAAACCCCTCTGTCCCAGCCCGGAGCAACCTCCTGCATCCCCAACCCCTCATCCCCAGCCCCACCCCAGAGCCTGAACCCCCAGCTGGAGCCCTCACCCCTTCCCACACCCCAACCCCCAATTTCATGAGCATTCATGGCCTGCCATACAATTTCCATACCCAGAGGTACCTTACCAAGTCGGGGATCAGTGCTAATGAGGCCAGTTCAATCAGGGTGGATGTGGCCCATTCCCAACAGTTGACAAGAAGGTGTGAGTATCAACAGAGGATTATTTTTTGTACTCGCACCTTCTTGTTAATTGTTGGGAATGGGCCACATCCACCCTAATTGAATTGGCCTTGTTAGCACTGACCCTCCCCCCCCCACTTGGTAAGGCAACTCCCATCTTTTCATGTACTGTGTATATATACCTGTCTACTGTATTTTCCACTCCATGCATCTGACGAAGTGGGTTCTAGCTCATGAAAGCTTATGCCCAAATAAATTTGTTAGTCTCTAAGGTGCCACAAGGGCTCCTCGTTTTAGTAAGGAAAGAGGTTTCAGTGTCAGGCTATGACTTAGTTAGATGTAGGGGATGAGGAGGGGAGAAGGAATGATTTTAATTAATTGTTTTATCATGCCTCTCACCCCAGAGTGTTTACACGTTTTATATGCAGATGCCTCTGGAGAAGTAGGCAGCAGCTGATCTGTGTACAACACTCCGCATTACAGTGGGGAGAAGGGATACCAGGGCAAAAGTCTATTTGTACAAAAAGTACCATGGGATGGTTGTTAATCCCATAACACGTCTAGCATGATACCATCCCTTGGGCCTGGGCTTGCCTTGTCTCTCTTTTTAAGAATTTTTGCAGGTGCTTTTATAATTTCCCATAGATTGAAATTGACATGGATCCGTGTCCCCTTAGTGGTCATGCAGTTTTGGTGGATGCCACTAGGAGAGTACTGCGTGCAGGAGCAGCAGAAATATCCAGCACTATTCGTATGCAATGAAACCTCTGCTGTGGGCACATCTGATAAGTGTAATGTACAGTCGGAGTGGAAATAAACAGAAGTGAAGGGAAAAGGCCTGTGGGCTAAGTCACGCATCCAGGGAAGTGGCACAAGTTGGACTGATGGTCTAAGGCAGTGCTTCTCAAAGTTGGCCCGCCGCTTGTTCAGGGAAAGCCCCCGGCGGTCTGTGCCGGTTTGTTTGCCTGCCGCGTCTGCAAGTTCGGCTGATCGCAGCTCCCACTGGCCGCGGTTCGCTGCTCCAGCCAATGGGGGCTGCGGGAAGCAGCGGTCAGCACATCCCTTGCTCGGCCCGCGCCGCTTTCCGCAGCCCCCATTGGCCTGGAGTGGCGAACCGCGGCCAGTGGGAGCTGCGATGGGCCGAACCTGCGGACGCGGCAGGTAAACAAACCGGCCCAGACTGCTGGGGGCTTTCCGTGAACAAGCAGCGGACCAGCTTTGAGACGCACTGGTCTAATGGCAACAGACTTGAGATCAGGACCAAGCTGTATCTCACTTCTTAAGCTAGTGACTGTGAAAGCACTGTGCAGGCATTGTCATGGGAAGGGTGTGCTTTGTGTAGCTGTGTAGCAGGAACTGCATCAATAAACTAGAGATGCCCAGAATGAACTTGAAAATTTTGGTTTCACTGATTTGTCCAGGGCCACGCAATAACATGCCAGTGACAGAGCTTAGGTTAGAATCTGCGGGCATCTGGCCCTTACTCCCATGTCCAAGACGCTCTTTTCGTCCATCTTCTACTAATCTCCCCACCGTGCCTTGGCATTGTCTCCTGGCGAGAGGTGAGGATGTCTCCACGTGAGTGGTGCTGAGGAGATGGGGTCCGTGGGATGAGATGAGGAGAGTTTGGGATCTGCTTGCTTATTTCTTTTGCCTGGCTTGGCCTGATCTTCTCAGCCCTCTTAAGAACATCCTCCTCCTCCAACAGCTATAGTAGGGGAGAGACTGGGAGTGATGGGGGATACCTAGATGTGAGTTGAGATGTCAAAGAGCGCCGTCTCTCTTCATGCTTTCCCAGCAATTGGTTAAATTTGCCCTTTCACCTGGCATTATCCATCAGCATATTTCCATTGCTCTTACCTAGAGAAGCACCGTAGTTCAATGGATTAGGTATCGGACCGGGAGTCCAATCCCAGCTGTGCTACTGTCTCGCTTCGTTAGTGGAGAAAGGAGAGCACAGATAGCTGGGGGCGGGGAGTTGCTGTTTGATACCTTTGTGATCCCTTTTTAAACTCCCTGTGTTGCATTCTGTGCAGTTCCCCAACGGATAAGAAGAGCAGCTCCTTCCCCACAATGCCCCCGAAAAGCCACTACTCTCTCAGGAAAAGAAACTCCCTGCGGGGAAGACCTGCACCACTGAAGAGAACCCTGCCCAAGGAGCTGGTGCAGATCACCAAGCACCGGCTATGCCGACTGCCAGCCTCGAGAATGCACATCCCAGCCAAAGAAGGTAAGAGCTTGGACGTGTGAGGATAGAGCTGGAATATTGCATGAGGGCGGACAGTTTTAGGAGTAGGTTTTTGGAAGTAGGAAATGAGTTGCTCATTCATCTGGAGTAAACCTGCTGATCACTGTTGTAGGGTCAGTGTTGAGAAGAAAAGACAGCATGGGATGGGGCCTTCACTCCATCTCGGGGCTTCCTCACTGGGTCCCACTTCTCTAGAGCCTTGCATTCCCCCATCTTGCCCCCACGTGCCCCGTGAAACCTCCCCTCAGGACCACCTCTAATTGACAACCACTCTAAAGCTTCCCTTTGCTTCTAGGATGGGTTTGCTGTACCCTCAGTTAAAGACCAGATTTTACGGGCAAATGATTGTTTTCAATCGTGTTGTGGGTGGTGGCGTAAAGTAACTTCCACTGTGTATAGATCTGTGTGCAGCACTGACTCATCTTCTGCACGTGTAGGATCAATTCCCTGTCTCTGAACGTATATGAACTGTTGATGGGCCCACATTCCCCATGGTTAAGAAACCTTATTGGTGTGAAAAGAACCTGAATGGTGACTGGTCAATGTCTGTTTGTTTCGGTTGTGTCCTTCTTTCTCCTCCACCACCGTCACCTTGTCACTGTCTAGATCAGGAAAGGGCAAGGACTGTTCCATGGAAGATCTTGCAATCTAAACAGACACTCAGAACACAGAGAACTCGCTGAATGGTCAGGAGAGTTCAAAAATCATTGTTTAAAGGTTAAACCAATCGTGTCTTTGAGTGGGCTAGAGTTTATAGGCTTCACAGAGAAAGTATGTTTGAAGAAGGACTCAAAGGAGGAGGTGGCAGAAGCGTTGTTTGTAAGGTACAGCTGTAAGATTGTATAATCGTGTTTTTTCCACTAGGGAAAAACGGTGTGTCTCTCATGAGATGCTCATCTCAGCAAGGAAAAATCTACCTGATAACTGCATCATGGTTAGGAACTGTGAGCATAACAGCTGCATCTCTGCAGGGGTAAAGCATGTATGTGTGAGTTGGTTGAAATTAATAGGTTAATTTAAACATTCTCAAAGGGTTGTTAAAAGAATTAATGTTTGTTTGTGGAATGGAGTACTGCCCCCTAGGTAGAGCGGCATTTAGCTGTAAAGCACCTCTTACGCTAGATCTAGCTGCTAGAGGATTTGACCTCATGCACATGGACGTTGTGCAGATCTCTGTTTTGTAAGTTGGTGTGTCTCTGGTTTGATCACCTGCTGTGTATGGTGAGATTTGGCAGTTAGTGGGGCAGGCTCTCTGTGTCAAGATGCAGTAACTCGACCTACCTGTGTAGCACAGGAAGCGAGGAAGAATCCTGTAGCCAAGTGAAATTTCAAGTTAACTATTGGTAGAATGTAGTCACCTTATTTGAAATTTGGCTAGGACCCTAGGAGCAACACCCCTATTCTTATTAAAAGTGACATGAGATCTTTAATGTTCACAAGCAATTAGGGCTCTGGTTTCATCTCATTTGAAAATTGATGTCTCCGGTGACACACTGCCCCCTCGTCCTCTGCTGGGATATTTTGGAAATGAATTTAATGTGTTATGTCTGTGTAGCATAGAAATTTAATTATAGAAATGTAGGGCTGGAAGGGAACTCGAGAAGTGATCAAGTCCAGTTCATTTGGTCCTCCTGTGGCAGGACCAAATGAACCGCAACCATCCTTGGCAAGTGTTTGGAGTTTTGTAAAAACAGGCTGGACGGTGATGGGGATTCTACAGCTTCCCTTGGAAGCATATTCTAGAGCTTAACTACTTTTTTAGTTTTTTCCTAATATCTAAGCTAAATCTTCCTTGCTGCAGATTAAGCCCATTACTACTTGTCCAATCTTCAGTGGACATGGAGAACAATTGATCCCCGTCCTCTTTTCAACAGCCCGTAACATATTTGAAGATTATCAGGTCCCCCCTCTGAGTGTCTGGTTTTGTATTGTCTAGTCGTGCAGCTTTGATGAGTTGTGGAACTGCATAATTGCCTAATTCTATTGGAGACCCTGTGAAGTACGCAGTGTTCGGAAACATATACAAGCTGTAAGTGTTTCACCTTTTTGTACTTGTTCTTAAAAAATCAACCAAAAATGAGACTACACCAGCACTTCCTTCAGCACTGTAGAATTTCTTTTATAAGTATAACTGGGGCCAAAAAGTTCATGGAGAATAGGTCCGTCAGTGACTATTAGCTAGGATGGTCAGGGACGCAAGCCCATGCTCCAGGTGTGTCTCAGCCTCCAACCACATGGGACTGGATGACAGAGGATGGATTGCTTGAAATTGCCCTGTTCTGTTCATTCCCTCTGGAGCACCTGGCACTGGCCACTGTTGGAAGACAGGATATGGAGCTAGATGGTCCATTGGTCTGACCCAGTATGGCTGTTCTTGCATTCTTTATTGGGCTGGAGTAGGAAGATCTCCCATCAAGTACCAAGTGTGATTGAGTCGTTTGTGAGATAACAGCCTGAGATGCGGTGGTTGCAGGTGTTAGCCATCACACCTTTATTAAGCTTTTTTGGCTTCTAATTCTGGTAATTAGCATCAGACGAACAAGCACTAATGTGGACATCTAATGCAGATAGCACCATTCGTGTTTCCCTAGTGGGACAGCGGATGCCATGCTGTTCCAGCAACAAGGGTTGTGTTGTGTCTGACTGGGTTTGTGTACAGCCAGGGCACAATCCCACATCTTGAAATGAGAGTAAAGAAAATACGGTACTACTACTGCTATCAAAACAGTCTCTAACTTGACTAGAGCAACTCAGGCGCAGATATTGTCCAAAGTATATTGCCAGAATGTATATTAAAAAGTAAATGTATAATTGTCGGTATCTTCTAGTTTTTCTGTGATCTAATGATTATACAGCAGGTTTCAGAGTAGCAGCCGTGTTAGTCTGTATCCCGCAAAAAGAACAGGAGTACTTGTGGCACCTTAGAGACTAACAAATTTATTAGAACATAAGCTTTCGTGGGCTACTGCCCACTTCTTTTGGTTATACAGCAGGAGACTGGGAGTGAGGGCTCCTGGGTTCTGTACCTGACTGTGCCATAGACTTAGTGACTTCGGGCAAGTTATTTCACCTCTCTTGTGCATTAGCGACATAGGGATGATACTTGCCATGCAGAGTTTTATGAGGTTCTAAGAGATTATTGGGTGAGAAGTGCTAAATCATTCCACTTTCGTCCCAAAATTCTCAGGCCACTGGGCGTTGATGACTCTTTTGGTCAGGAGAACCAGACTTGGTTCTCTGTGGAGCTGTCCGTGATGATCCTGGACCACCCAGGTGCGATTGCTGTGTAGTGACCTTAGGCAATTCCTTTCCTCCGACTTCCTTTCTCGTGAGGCTGATACGCAGCCTCTGAACTGCAGTGTGAAACCCTGATTGAAGGCCAGGCTGGGAGGCCGTTTGGGCTCCAACATGAAGCTCCGTTCCAGAGCTTGCGCACACGTGAGTTGAGCCAGAAACCTCCCAGGATGCTTGCATGATTTTCATGGAAACCATGAAATCCAGTGTCAAGCACTGGAGACATGGACTGCAAGGGTGTTGAAATTTTGTGGAACAATATGTCTTGGGCCGGGTCAGAAAGCTTGGTCAGGAGTTCTGGGAAGAATGGTGTTGTCCATATACCATCAGGATTTCTAAATTCCCATTAGGAGCACAAGCTCAGATGCATATCTTTCAGGTGGGGTGGTTCATGCACTTGGGTTCAGAGGCTGAAAGCATGGCCTGTCCCCGCTTCTCCTTTCTCATATTCACAAAGACCCTGATGGACAGAGCAGTGTTAGAATTAGGCCCATGGAATTCTCCTGCCAGCTCTGTTACACAAGGAAGAGTGGGTGCCTCCTTGTGGGGTTTGAGTAGCAGATCCCATGACATTGTCAAAAAGCAATCGCTATCCTCTCCCACCTTCAGATGCAAGTTCCTCAATGAAACCTATCAGGTCACTCCTTTCCCAAACAAGTTACACAGCTGTTATCCCCATTTGACCCCCTAATTCTCCCTCTTCCTAAATGGGACCACTACCGATCTCACCCAATGGGACCCCAATTCAACCAGAACTTCTGTCATGCACAGGTCTAGGGATGGGGGAACTAATTCCGCCTAGCCCCCTGCCACTGAGAGCAGGTGGTGAGTGTGGGTGAGCAGGGGCACACGTGTTAGAGAGGAAAGTCAGCACATTTTATAGCATCTGGAAAGTCCACAATGAAACCCTAATATCTGATTCCTTCAGCAACTGATAAAATTGTAGGATTACAAAATTGAAGTGTAAACGTCCCTTTGCGTTAATATTAGTATCACATGTCATGTCTAGGGCATGATCCAGCTCTCATTGAATTTATCAGAGGTCTTTTGTGCTTACTGGGAGGTGGATCTGGTCCCTAAACAGCAATGCTCTGTGGAGCGTACACCCAGCCTCATGTGTTGCAGGGAGGGGGCTGTAATAGTGTAGTGCAATTGGACGCATGGACACAATAGATGCTTACACACACAGTTCTATCTAGACAGAAATCTCATTTGAGAGGTTGTGTGATGGATTGTGGGATGCAGAGGTTAAAATTTGGTCCTGGATTGGTGTTTCCTCTAAGCATTGACTCAGTGGGACGTTGGTACAGTGCCTAGCGCAATGGGGTCCTGGTCCTTGATTAGGGCTCCTAGGCTCTATAGTAAAATAAATAATAATGATGCTTCTGTGGGACGAAGCAGTAATTGCCTTGCATCCAGCATTTTCAATTTACGAGCTAATGACGATGCAAGGGAGAAAATGGAACATTGTCACAGAATGATGGCGTCTGGCCATTAGATTATCCAAACTAGACTTTAGCATAAATTCCACATCTGTTATAAATTAACTGTAATATATTACTCTGAATGGAACATTTAACAAGTGCTCAGTAATTAAGAAAATTCCCCAAATTTAAGTTGCTCTGACAAGGTTAATACAGCCATGATGCCTCTGTGGTATAGTTTATGGCCTGTTTATCGAGGTTTTATAATACCACACTCATCCCTGTGGCGGTATGTAGTCCTAGATTCCAAGGCCAGAAAAGACCACTGTGATCATTTAGTCTGCCCTCCTGTATGGCACAGGCCATAGAACTTCCCCAAAATAATTCCTAGCGCCGATCTTTTGGAAAAACATCCAGTCTTGATTTGAAAATTGCCAGCGAAGGAGAATTCTTCCCAACCCTTGGTAAATTGTTCCAATGGTTAATTAATCACTGTTAAAAATGTATGCCTTATTTTTAGTCTAAATTTGTCTAGTTTCAATTTTCAGCCATTGGATCGTGTTCATAACAAAGGGTAAAACATACCTACCAAGGGAAATAGGAAGAGAGACTATTCCATTTATGAAGTGTGGCAGAATTAATGTTTCTAGAGCAGTCTTAATTTTCTGGATTTTTTTGACCCTTCAGTGCTTAGTCTTGCACTTGTTCCATTAATGTGAGTGTGGTTTTTTACATTTAATTTCCTAGGATCGATCATTTTATTTATATATTTATTTTAGGATGAGGGGTGAAAAAAGAGAATCTGTAGATAATTGGCATGCCCTGATTACAAGCTTTTATGGGGCTTGTAAATGCTTGCTTTTGACCTGATTGGAAGCTTGATGAAGTTAATGGAAAGACTCCTACTGAGTTCATTGGGTCTTGTGTTGGACCTTGACTGGGAGTGTATCTGTTTAACTCTACAGCTGTTTTCTATAGATGAAAAGGGCTGTACAAGTGCAAAAATATTGTTAATGCTGTCACTTCTGTATTTTTTAATACAAGTTTTTAAAATTGTGTATATATGGTTTGCCTTGATTTGAAATGCGCTTTTAATTTGCGCTATAAGTTCCCAACATTATTTGTCTGTGAATAACTATGGGAGAATGATCTTGATTCAATTCTGGCATGTGAATCACTAAGCAAACTCTTAGGGGGAGGGATAGCTCAGTGATTTGAGCATTGGCCTGCTAAACCCAGGGTTGTGAGTTCAGTCCTTGAGGGGGCCAGTTAGGGATCTTTTGCAAAATCTGTACTTGGTCCTGCTAGTGAAGGCAGGGGGCTGGACTTGATGACCTTTCAAGGTCCCTTCCAGTTCTAGGAGATCGGATATCTCCATTAATTTATATTTATTTATTTATTTATTTTAATTTAGGTGCAGAATTTTTGTACAAAGCAGAGGAAGCCCAACTTGATTTCTGCATCCTGTGTGGAGTTTCCACCAGTCATAAATTGAAAAGCAGCATCTTTTGTCATCTGAGCTAAACTCATTGCATGTAGACACCACAGAGAGAAAATCATAATAATTATTTGTATTAACATATTGCCTAGGAGCTCTGGTCATGGACCAGAACCCCATTGTGCTAAAGGCGGTATAAACATCGAACAAAATGACTGTCCCTGCCCCAAAGAGTTTACAGTCTAAGCATGAGACAACAGGTGGATAAAGACAGACGGGAGCACAAGGCAACAATGAGGCAATACCTGTCAGCATGATGGGCAGGGGACTCCCACGCTGTTTTTTAAAAGTAAATTTTCTGCCATTTAGGACACTTCGTAGCTATTACTGTCTCAGTTGCAGATGTTTATCCTGCATCATTGTTCCATTGCAGTGACTTTTTACAACAAACAGTTAAAATAATAAAGTAGCAAACTGTAGGTTGGTGCAGTCTGATACCTGCAGCTCCTTGGAGTGTTGTTGACAAGCTGTATTCTGATGGCCATAGATAAGACCTGTTTGGTCTTCAGCAAACTGGAAATCTGTTTATTCTGAAGAGGACAAGAGGGTGCGGATTGTAGTTTTATAACTATGCTGTTTTCAGACAGTCTTCATTTTTTTTTTTTTAAACAAAACTTTTTGGTAACATCTGACTGACAGAGATGCATAATACATCCCTGCTACTACTGTACAAAGGGTTGTCAGTTGTACAGTGCAGTTCCCAAAGTGTTCAGACCCCCCTAGGACAAGCTAATGCCCTTCTACCAGGTAGTCTTAATTACAGGCCCAGTCCTGCAAGGTGTTGAGCAATCCCAACTCTAGTTGGCATCAGTGGCATTTGAGGGTGCTCAGCATCTTGCAGGATCAGGTCCTTCATGAGCTCTGTCCTTTAATGAAAGGAGGGTAAAACCAGTCAAGTGGTTTGAGTTGTGAACCTTTTCTCACCCCTGTAAAATCAATGCTGCTGCTTTCATTGGTCGCTCCAGCTCTGCTACCTTTGGGTAACGCTCCTTTCCCACTGGCATTCAGCTCTGCTCAGGCATGCAGTGCAATTGCGCAGTCATCTTGTTTCTGTGGTTTATTTTCTATTAATAAATAGAATTAATCTTGTCAAATTAACATTTCTTTTCTGCTGGAGAAGTGGCAGCCATGTAAATGTCAAAGCGGGCTCCCATGTGTATATCAGCCACGACTCTCAACACTTCCTGGCAGACCCACATGTAGTGTGTGTGTATATACACATCAAAACAGGATTATAAATTACAGGACTTGCTGGAAAGCCAGGTAGCTCTGCCTCTTTTTTGGCAAAGGCTCACGTGATGTCTCCCCCCTCTGACCTGCAGAGGGCAGTCTTGCCCCTTGTATTCTCCGTAGTCCACCTTTTTCTGGTAATTGATTGCCTAATTTCCTCTTTATGTGAAAGAAAGCAGATATCAAGTAATTTGCAGCAATAACCTGCTAATGCTGGGCCAGTATCAAAACTCCCATGTTCATTTCAAGTGGCAGATAAAACACTAATATATAATTATCCTTGCAAATTGGATTGTTTTAAATAACCAAAAGGCTATGGCCAGGAGAAAACTATCCCATTTCCCTTGAGTTACTATTGCAGTGTAATTGCTGCGTTCAATCAATTTCCTTGGCATTAGAAATTCCATCACAATCAACATTAAGCTTTATTCATTGTGATGGCTAAGAGCCGGGCCATTTCTCCTCTTTTCCTTAACTGGCAAAATTAATCAGGGAAAAGATTTTAAACATTTACCCGTGTGAAAGAGGTCAGCTCTGCCACTATATTGCTCAGCAGATAAGGGGGCTAATAAAAAGAAAATTGAATTACTAATGATCGCCAGGAACAGAGTATATAAAACCTGGCAATCGCCTGGTTCAGGAAAAAGGAGAATCAATTTTCTTCAGACAAGGTGCGCTCATTTTTTATTTTGGCGCATATTATCAGCAATTTAATTTGAAAGTGCATAAACAGGAGGAAACAGTGAGAAAATAATGAGCCTGAAGGTGTAAAATGCTGCAGGATATATGCTGTACACAATTTATTTGGCACAACAGATAATCACTTTAATTGAATTCAAAACTGCATTGTTCAGCAGCAGTGCGGTCTGCCTCTCTTGCCTGTGGGGATTACAGAATATTACAGAGATTCCAGGGAGAGGCTCTTCTGTGTCTCTTTCCCCTTTATAACGTCCCCTCCTATGCAGGATTCCTCGGTGCCTGGGTTCGTTCACACATGGCCACAGCTACTTGGAGGTGTAATGTCTAAAAGCTGTGAGAAAATCCCCCTTGGGAACACTGCTTAGGTAGCATTGTGAGCGAGTTTTTAAATAATAATGTGTCTGTCTTTTGCCATGATGGATAACTTCATGCAAACTCAGCATATAAAAAAAGTAGCCCATCGCTTCAACACAGTGTCCCCCTATCCTCTTAGCAGGTTTTGTGTCAAGGAGCAACGGGCTGAACTGAGTTGTTTGTTTGGATGTTGCTTGTACGGCTGTCACTGTACTTGCTGTCTGCTTAGGTGGGGTGTGCGTGTGACTTACACCTATCTCTTCCCATTGTACTTTACAGCCAGCATATGCACCTTGCTTCAAAATGGTTCATCTCTTCCCTTCCTTCGGCACCAAATGCTTATGATCCCAAATCTCCATGGTTAAGACAAATATTTATACCTTGGAAAAGAAGCACCCGATTGAGAATCTATCTATCTATGTAATCTAATTTATGTACATTTACAATGGTGACTTTATTGCTTAGTTTGATCCCCTCACAATTAGCAGGAGCATTGCAGAATTTCATTCTTTACAGACAGTGATCTGTGGTCATGGGTTTGTTTTGCGAAATTTGAGTTAAGTCTATTACTCAGGAGTCAGACCAATTCACTTTCCCCGGGACTGGTTCTCCCCATTCAGCTCTGCAAGTGCTGCTTGGTGCTGACCCGCAGCACCTCCTGCTCTTCTAGTCCTGGCCTCTGAGCATAGAGGATCAGTTATGGCAAAGCATTAAGGGATTTGCAGATGGAGAGAAATATCCTCAAAGGGACGAGGCTGAGATAATCAAGCTCATTTTGGTAGTGACCTAATCCAAATCTCCTGAACTCAACGGCTAATGTACCTCCTCTGCCCATAGTGAATGACAATCCAACCTACATATTAAACTAGTTTTTATTTAGCAGCTTATGGGTGACACATGGGAAAGTGTAGCAAATATGGATGTTGAGGAGATAATTTTGTTTAAAGGGGCTATTAATGGTTTTTTTCCAGCTAGATTGCAGGTCCTTGTGATTGCTGCACAAAAGCCTGTACTGTGAAAGGTGTCTCTTCAGCTGTGTCTAGGAGAATCATCTTTTACTTCACTGTGTTCCTTTAATTTGGAGAGCAGCATGGAATTGTACTGGTGTGTGAATAATACTGTTACTCAGCACTTCACATGTTCAGAGCACTTTACAGACATAAACTAAAGGATGGTATGATGGGATAGCCTAATTTTGGCAATTAATTGATCTTTGACTATTAGCGGTAAATATGCCCAATGGCCTGTGATGGGATGTTAGATGGGGTGGGATCTGAGTTACTACAGAGAATTCTTTCCTGGGTGTCTGGCTGGTGAGTCTTGCCCACATGCTCAGGGTTTAGCTGATCGCCATATTTGGGGTTGGGAAGGAATTTTCCTCCAGGGGAGATTGGCAGAGGCCCTGGGCGTTTTTCACCTTCCTCTGCAGCGTGCGGCATGGGTCACTTGCTGGAGGATTCTTGCACCTTGAAGTCTTTAAACCACAATTTGAGGACTTCAATAGCTCAGACATAGGTTAGGTGTTTATTACAGGAGTGGGTGGGTGAGATTCTGTGGCCTGCGTTGTGCAGGAGGTCAGACTAGAAGATCATAATGGTCCCTTCTGACCTTACAAGTCTATGAGTCTAATCCTTACAAGATTCCTTTGAGATGGATATAGTAGGGGGAAATATTAATTATAGTGGGGGGAGGGATAGCTCAGTGGTTTGAGCATTGGCCTGCTAAACCCAGGGTTGTGAGTTCAGTCCTTGAGGGGGCCACTTAGGGATCTAGGGCAAAATCTGTACTTGGTCCTGCTAGTGAAGGCAGGGGGCTGGACTCGATGACCTTTCAAGGTCCCTTCCAGTTCTAGGAGATAGGATATCTCCATTAATTTAATTTATTTATTTAACATTCCTGTTTTGCAAGTGTCAAGATAATGGGAGCCTTAAACATACCTAAGATAGATGGAGGACTAAAACAGCGACCTGCCCAAGGCAAAGAAGTCAGTGGCAAACCTGGGGTTAGAATATGGGAATATCCCATATATGCTCAGTCCACTAGCTGCACTGCCTCGTTGTACTGCCAAGATTCCAGGATTTCAGGCCTCTCCCATTCTAAAAATGCTCTGCTTCCTGCGTATAGCTCTCTAAATTTCACAAACTACAGAACTAGCTTGGCTGTCTGTGCGAACCAAACCATTCCTGTTACCAGCTTGTTCTCAATGCTCTGTCAGCTATTACAAAAATTAAAACTGAGCTCTCCAAGAGTCATTAACCAAAAGAGAAAACATCTGTTCTTTAAAGGGACACTGCCAAGTTTTTTGTTTTTTAAAAAAAAAAAAAAAGAAAGAAAGAAAGAGGAAAAAAAGTTTTGTTTTGACCTGATATCCATCAGAGTGGTTCTACACCTATTTAATTTTAATGGAACTTAAATGTATTAGGAAAACGAATTCCTCTGCACTCTTTATCAACCCAAACAGTGTAGCACTGAGCTAGTGCATTAGAACAAGGGAGTGGGACTCCTAGAAACTGATTGTGGACAAAAGGGAAACCGACGAACATTCATTATCTAAGTACAGTGAAGTGCAAAATGTCAACCAGGTGTGAGGAGTGACTGGTCCGTTTAAGGGTGGGATTTGGACATGCACTCAATTGCCATTCATTATATTGGGAATTAGGTATACATTTCTCTTTGGCAGCTTTGCAAAGGTTTTTAAAATCTTCACACTGTACTGGAAGGTGGAATTAGTAACAAGTAGCTCTAACAGGATTTCTAACCCCTGTCCCTTTAACACTTTATATTTCTTTATAGAACACTTTTTTTGTTGTTGCTTGCTCTAATTTTTCTCCCCATCAATCTATTGTACAAATTTTTGTGTGTGTGTGTGTTTTTTTTTTTTTTGGTGAAGTGACATCCCTGATCAAGTTACCAATGAGCGAGGCTGGTGCCCTGTCTCAGTAAAATGTTACCAGTTAAGTCCAAGGTTATGATCTTTGCCCTCAAACGAGACCCTGGCAACATGTGTAAAACTAGCTGGGACCCCTGTGAGTTCCTGATGTCTTTATTTGGTGTGCTCCATCATTAGTCTTGCCTGAGTGACTAGATGCTTCCTGGAGCTGCTCTGAAGAGTGAACAGGTTTGCTGTTTGAAGCCAGCAGGGTTAATATCATTACCAACCATGCCGTCAGATACTATGTGGATTGACCTTACTCATAAATCATTATGTTCTCAAATCTCTCCTCTGACTTTCACTGGCTTGTCCTTGGGTACGTCTACAGTGCAACCCCTCCCCCTGCAACGCCAGCGAGTCTTAGAGCCTGGGTCAGCTGACTTGGGTTGACTTGTGGGGCTCATGCTATGGGGCTAAAAATAGCAATGTAGACGTTCTAGCTCGGGTTGGAGCCCAGGCTCTGGGACCTGATGAGCGGGGAGGAGCTGGCTAAGTGTTTGTCCCTTGCAGTAATTGGTTAAAGTTCACATACTTGGCTGTATCCCCAGCATCAGTTATGTCCGTATTAGTAACGGTTTTGGGTTTCCCTGGCATTTACAGGTGGCTATTCCTAAACTACAAACAGCCAGCAGCCGGGATGCTGTTTTCTGATAACTCTATGAAACAACAGGCTTTTGGTTTTCTATTACTGGAAGCCTGTGTTCCTAAATGGGTGAGCATCACTGAGTCAGCTGCATTTTCACCAGTGGTTCAATAACTTCAGGGAGTTAGGTGCCCAATTCCCATTGAATTTATTTCAGAGTAACAGCCGTGTTAGTCTGTATCCGCAAAAAGAAGAACAGGAGTACTTGTGGCACCTTAGAGACTAACAAATTTATTAGAGCATAAGCTTTCGTGGACTACAGCCCACTTCTTCGGATGCATATAGAATGGAACATATATTGAGGAGATATATATACACACATACAGAGAGCATAAACAGGTGGGAGTTGTCTTACCAACTCTGAGAGGCCAATTAATTAAGGGAAAAAAAACTTTTGAAGTGATAATCAAGCTAGGCCAGTACAGACAGTTTGATAATAGGTGTGAGAGTACTTACAAGGGGAGATAGAGTCAATGTTTGTAATGGCTCAGCCATTCCCAGTCCTTATTGAATTTATTGGAATTTAGGCATCTGATTCCCTTGGGTTTCCTGGAAAATCCCAGCTTAAATCCTTTGAGCAGAAAAATTCACATGAGGTTGGGGTGAATGAGTGGGGATGGACTTCATGTGAATGGGGGTTGGGGGAGAGAAAGAGGAAGTGTAAAAAGATAACTTGCCCTTTATGGAGCATTACTCCAGTTCATCCTTAATCCCCATGTATATTTTTCCTTCCCTTTGTTTTCTAGCTCAGTGACTTTCTTCCACCACTATTTCAATGTGGGATTGCTCCTCTTCCTGGTGTCAAAGAATCCCTTGCCCCCTTTGCCAGCCACAGAACTGTATGATTGGGATGAGTTTATATTCTATTAGTAGTAAACAGGTCTTTGGTAAATATGTATTTATAGGTTAATGGGAAAAATATTTGGCTTTGGAGATGTATGACGTCCTTTTGTTGGCTGTGACCTTTGATATTTTGAAGCCCCTGGGGCGGGGGTGGGGTAGGGGGAAGCTTTACTAAGATTTTGAACCTTGCAGGCACTGCCCAGTGTGGAACCAAAATAGAAACCCTCCCCCCAAATCAAAACCGAGCACAAGCCCTTATCACATCAATGTGTGCGTCTCATTTGTCCTGCGGGGGCTTGCATTTCACCACTTCTTCGCTAACGCCTGTAACTTGTAACTCTGCATAGCATAGCCACGTGTTGGAATTGCACAGTGTAATTCTGGTCAGCGGTGGCAGCCAGACAAACAGGGGGTCTTGCAGTTCTGTTTTAAAATGAAGTTTTGCGAATGTAATCCTGACCGGCAAAGTACTAATCAAATTAATGTACTTTATAGCTTGCGCTGACAGCGAGAGAAGGCTACGACGACTTCTAGTGAAGCTGTTATTAAAATAACTTTTACAAACACCCTGGAAGGTGAAATTTGCTCATCTGCAGCATCCAGTACATAATTATGTTTAACAAATACATTTGCAGACCTCGGGAACTGTTCACAAACATGAACTGTGGCTGAATTGTTCATGCTGATTAATTCCTCCGGCTCTACATTGTGCAGAGTGTCTGAGCCTCACTGTCTGTTAGACCCCTTATATAGTCTCTTCAGTTTGTGCAGTTGTCTTTAAAAGAACACTGGTCTAGTTGCCTTTTCAAATGTTTTATAGCTGGGTATGTTTAAAAAACCAATAACAAAAAATCACACCGCTCCTGGAGTTTGCAAACTAATTTCTCCCCTTCTTGTGTTTCCTTTACTATTTTCTTTCCCCTCTCCTTTTTGTTTCATCTTCCTGTTTCCTGCCGATTGAAAACCAACATGTATGTTCGTGTAACAGGCAAGGGAACCGGTGATGTTGCAGCTAGGTCCCCGGTTACTGTCAGCCTCTGTAATGAGGTGCTTGACTGCACTTTACGGGTAATGTGTATACTTCATGGATATTCTTCACAGCACTTGCAGAATTCCCCCAGTCCCATCCCAACCGACAATGGGCTTGTAAAACCTGGAAAGTTTTCCACGGGGCAGCCACTGTGTGCTCTGTGCCCTCCTCCTTCCTCTTGTTCTCCAAAACGTTTCCTAAAATCTGTTTCTTTTGTAAACTCCCCTCCTGTGTCGATTTCCTCAGTGATCTGAGGGCTCACTGGAGTTTCTTGCATATGAATCATTGGAGTAGTGTATTGTAACTGAGCCCTTCATTGACTTGTACAGGGCTGTGTAGAATTTATAGTGCTATCTAAATAAGTAGTAAAATTCCTTGAATATGTAACAGATGCACAAATGCACCTAGTATGTGCTTCCTAAATACAGTAAAAAGCAATAGAGGGTCCTGTGGCACCTTTGAGACTAAGGCCTTGGCTACACTTACCAGCTAGTTCGACGGCTGGAAATCGAAGTTCTGGGTTCGACTTATCGCGTCTAGTCTGGACGCGATAAGTCGAACCCGGAAGTGCTTGCTGTCGACTGCGGTACTCCAGCTCGGCGAGAGGAGTACCGCGGAGTCGACGGGGGAGCCTGCCTGCCGCGTGTGGACCAAGGTAAGTTCGAACTAAGGTACTTCGACTTCAGCTACGTTATTCACGTAGCTGAAGTTGCGTACCTTAGTTCGAATTGGGGGGGGTAGTGTAGACCAAGCCTAACAGAAGTATTGGGAGCATAAGCTTTCGTGGGTAAGAACCTCACTTCTTCAGATGCAAGAAGTGAGGTTCTTACCCACGAAAGCTTTTCTCCCAATACTTCTGTTAGTCTTAAAGGTGCCACAGGACCCTCTGTTGCTTTTTACAGATTCAGACTAACACGGCTACCTCTCTGATACTAAATACAGTAGTTATTGCATGCAACCTCATGCACCATGTTATCCCACCTATTTTGTTGTTTTGAGGCTCTGTTTTATTTGCGGTGATAGAGAAATAAGTGTATTTCAGTTGTCCTTATGAATGGTGCTGCTACCTGTGAAAAGTCTGGTTTTAAGGGACTTCTTATGCCAGTTAGTACAAACAGACCTTCAAGTTTGCATGTGTCAGTTTTGTCCTACAACATTATATAGTGTTGAATCGTGTTGAAGTGTGCTGTTGTAAGACTCTCTTGTCTCTGTGCTCTTGGGTCCCTCCTGAAAATGGAGCTGTCTTGTGAGGCTACCTTAGTGAACAGATAACTCAAACTAGTCAGGACCCGTGTGTAGTATTTGTGGAAGTCCGTACAAAAGACAGAAGTGTAGATAGTTATTAGACCATTCAAAGGGGCGACCAGCATACTGCCATCCTTGGATTTAAAAGCTGCTGCTGTTTGTAGGAGAATATGCTCATGTTTTGTGGAGTGGCAGGGAAGCATCTGAGTAAGGAACCAGGTCAAGAATGTGCAACCAATAGCCAGCAAAAACTGTGGCAATAGCCCTCTCAGCAATTGGGCTGCTATTTCTTGATGGCTATCTCACCTGGGTTATCTGAATATATTGTACAGCTTAACTTATTGCAATATGCATCAGACAATCGCTTGCTATCTTCACCTCTGAGTTTTCCAGTTTGGTTGTCAGGCTGAAAGTGAGGCCCTCAGATCAAAGGGCCCAAATACTTTATGGCCAAGGTCCCCAAACTGTGGGGTGCACCCTCTTAGGGGGATGTGGAGGAAAGTTCGGGGGGCTGCAGCTGGGGTCCAGGCCAGTCCCTACAGGGGGTTGGGAGGGAGCACCACCAAGTTCTGTTCCTGGCCCTGGTCGCTGGCCCTGTGCCTGGGGCCCCGGCTTGGGTTGCCAACCAAGGGTTGTCTCCTGGAATCGGGCCCTATCTCCCAGAGGCTACTGAAGCCAAACCGGGAGATTTTAGGTACTGAAAGTCTGGAGGCGCAGCGGGGCTAAGGCAGGCTCCCTGCCTGCCCTGGCTGCACGCCGCTCCCAAAAGCGGCGTGCACATCCCTGTGGCACCAGTGGGAGGGTGGGGGGGAAGAGAGGGAGTCTCCGTGCACTACCTCCGCCACAAGCGCTGACTCCACAGTCCCATTGGCCAGGAACTGCGGCCAATGGGAACTGCAGGGGTGGCGCTTGTGGGTGTGGGCAGCGCACAGAGCCCCTTCTCCCCACACTCCCTCAGGGGCTGCAGGGACGTGCCAGCCGCTTTCGGGAGTGGCACGGAGCCAGGGAAGGCAAGGAGCCTGCTTTATCCCTGCTGCGCCGTCGACTGGGAGCTGCCTGAGGTAAGTGCTTCCTGTCCGGAACCTGCACCCCACTTCCCTCTCCTGCACCCCTGCTTGGAGCCCCCTCCTGCACCCAAACTCCCTCCCAGAATTTGCACCCCGTACTCCCTCCTGCCCCAGGCTCATCCTGGAGCGCCCTTCCACACGCGAACCTCTCGGCCCCAGCCCAGAGCATTCACCCCCCTGCACCCCAATCCCCTGCCCCAGCCTGGTGAAAATGAGTGAGGGTGGGGGAGAGAGATTGAGGGAGAGGGGATTGAGTGAGGAGGGTGGGGGTCTCGGAGAAGGAGCGGGGCTTCGGGGAAGGGGGCAGGGCAAGGATGTTTGGGTTTGTGTGATTAGACAGTTGGTAGCCCTAGCCCCAGCCGAGGCTCCACTCCCACCCCCAGCGACGGCCCTCTTACCCCGTCCATGTCCCCACCTCTTGGAGCTGCGGCCCTGCTTCCGGGGAAGGAGGTGCAGTCAGAGGTAAGGTGGGGGCCTGAGGTAAAAAGTTTGGGGACCACTGCACTATGGGATAATTTTGACTATCCCCCCCCACCCCAAGAACTGAGCAACTCCAAAAGTCAACCTCTCCCCAAATGATGTTTCTCTTGGCTGGGTCTCCCCACCGACTGGTGAGCTTAATCTAGTGACAATGACTTTGAAATATTTTCATTGCCCTGCAGCTGTTTGCTGAACTATTAGAAAAGAATTGTGCTTTGTGTACCAGCATCTGTGTTATCAATGAGAAAAACCAAAAGGGTATTTGACATGGCAAGGATAGTTCCATCAGGAATATCAGTGTGTGTGAAATAGGTGAAATGGGATTTACACCATCATCTGAACATTAACAGGGGCGTTTTACCAGCCCCCTCCTTTAGGCTGCTGCGATCCATCATTTCTTTGCTGCTGTACTGTACTGGCTGTTACATTTTACTACACCAAACACTGTAAAAGGGCATTAGAGCAGTTAAATCTAGAGTCTTGCTTTCATAAGGAAAAAAGAAAATGCTGAATTAGACAGTGGAAAAGGCAACCACAGCGATACTTTAATCTTGCATAAATTATGAAAAGAGAGGCTAGCAATTTTATGTATTGTTAGAGCTGTCCTAATTAATTTTTTTTAGAACAATCAATGTGGGGGAAAAAAACAAAGTTTTGGGTTTTTTTGTATGAATGGCGTATACTATTTACTTCCAAAATGGCAGCTGTTTTTTTCCTGACATGACTGTATTTTAATTTTATCCTACATAAAGTTGAGATTAATGCACTCGCTTTTCTAACTAAAGTACAGTAGAACACCAGAGTTATGAACTGATCGGTCAACCACACACCTCATTTGGAAGTACGCAATTAGGCAACAGCAGAGACAAAAAAAGAAAAGAAAAGCAAAGCAAATACAGTACGGTGCTGTGTTTAAATGTAAACTACTCAAAAAAAAAAAAAAAGGGGGGGGGGAGGGGAGTTAAAAACAGATTTGACAAGGTAAGGAAACTCTTTCTGTCCTTGTTTCATTTAAATTAAGATGGTTAAAGGCAGCTTTTTTCTTCTGCATAGTGTTACCCACACACTCCTGGGGCCTCCCACCTTTATCCTGCTCCTAGGGCTCAAGGCGTAACCCCGTTGATTTAGGCACCGCTACCCTTACCCCGTTCCTAGGGCTCAGGGCGTACTCTTCTATGGGGTTGCAGGATCCTTCTCCTCTATTTATTAACAATTGCCAAGCAGAATACACATGCTAAGCCAGGGTGGCCAACCTGAGCCTGAGAAGGGGTCAGAATTTATCAGTATACATTGCCAAAGAGCCACAGTAATATGTCAGCAGACCCCCATCAGCTTTCTCCCCCCGACCCCGCTCCCAGCACCTCCTGCCCACCGATCAGCGCCTCCCTCTCTCCCCCCACACCTCCCTACCAGCCGTTTTGTGGCGTGCAGGAGGCTCTGTGGGGAGGAGCGAGGGCTCTGCAGGCTATGTGGAGGGGTTGGGAAGGGGTGGAGTGGGGGCAGGGCTTGTGGCAGAGCCAGGAGTTGAGCACCCCCCGGCACACTGGAAAGTTGGCCCCTGTAGCTCCAGCCCGGAGTTGGTGCCTATACAAGGAGCCGCATATTAACTTCTGAAGAGTTGCACGGGTTGGCCTCCCTTGCGCTAAGCATACAAAGCTGTACTTACCAATCCTGATCATGCAGGTGGACTTTCCCTGTTGATCAGGCAAGATCAGTCTCGTCTGGGTTCTGGTTGCTGCACGTCACAGTGGTGAAGAGGATTCTTAGCAGCTCTGACTTTAGGTTTCAGAGTAGCAGCCGTGTTAGGTTGCCACAAGTACTCCTGTTCTGACTTTAGGCTGTCTTTGGGGGTGAGTTCTTCTTTCAGGTCTTTCCTTCTTATTCTTTTTCTTTTTCCTTCCCAGCTGGTCTCCTTCTTGGACCTCAGTTTATATCATGAAACTTGAGTCCTGCTTAGCTTTACCTTAACCAATCATTTTACTAAAAATCTTACAAAATAATTCTTGGACCAATCCTAACATATTGCGAAATAATTCCTTATCCAGTCCTGTCCCACCACCTTAGTTGATTAAATCTTGTAAAATTAATTATGCAACAAACAGAAACAAAGAACCAGACAGAAACCATACAGATAAACAATGGAGAAGTGGGCACCATAAAAGCAAAACAGCAACGAAGTAGATATTTCACACCCACAACTGTTAAGTGATTCCTTGCCAGACAGAATGCTGTCAAACAAAGTTTTCTTTAAACATCTTAAGATCTGTTTCTTTATCTGGTGATGGTGGGTGCTATTAGGACAGAATCTCCTCAACAGCCCAATATTGCATTGTTTTATGTAATTTAGACTTTATCTACACTGGAAACTGAAGGACAAAACTTTTGTCATTCAGGGGTGTGAAAAACACCCCTCCTCCCTGAATAACAAAAGTTTTGCCGATGAAAAGCACCGGTGTGAACAGTGCTTTGTCGGCAGGAGCGCGCTCTGCTACTGCCGCTTGTTGGGGGTGGAAGTTTTTTGTCGGCGGGAGAGCTGTCTCCCGCTGACAAACACAAGCTACTCTGTGCGCCTTTTAGCGGCATGGCTGTAGCAGCACAGATGTGTTGCTAAAAACTGCGTGGTGGAGACAAAGCCTCAGATAGGATGTGACTTTCTGCTTCTTGGCTCATGGCTGTTGCTCTCCTAATATGGCTGCAGAAAAATGTCTCGGTCCTTACAATAGTAAAGTTTCAAAGTTGTATTAAGTCAGTGTTCAGTTATAAACTTTTGAAAGAACAACCGTAATGTTTTGTTGAGTTACGAACATTTTCTTCGAGTGCTTACTCATGTCCATTCCAGTATAGGTGTGCGTGCATTGCGTGCACAGTCGCTGGAGGACTTTTTTCCCCAAGTGGTACCCGTCGGGTCAGCTCTAATCCCTGGAGTGGCACCTCCATGGCGCGGTATATAGGCACCTGCCGGCCTGCCCCTTCCTCAGTTCCTTCTTTCCATCCGTGGCGGTCGCTGGAACGCTCCAATCTCTTGCTCAGCAAGTGATTCCCGTAGAGGTCTTCCTGTAAATAAATTGTAGATAAGTGTAAATAGTTTGTTTGCATAAGTATTGTGATAAGTCGGTAAGCACCCATCTTGCGGGGCTCTCCCACCCGGGCCCCGGGGCATGCCTCGGTCCCAGGGTTTCAAACAGTATGTGCAGATGTGCTGCAAGCACATGCCAGGCAGTGACCGTCACGAGAGCTGTTTAAAGTGCTTGGAAGAGGGTCATTGTGACTCTAGAAGCTAGAAAGGGTTAAACATCCTGCAAAATAAATAACCCTCAAAAGACACGTGGGGAGATAATGTTTGTGTTTTTGTGTATTTACATATGTATGAGAAGGGTCAACGATGTAATCAACAGTTCCTGTCTATGCTGTATTCTGATCTTTTGATCTCTGAACTAACATCCTACCATTTAAATGAATTGTAAACATGGGATATCTCAGTATTCATCTCTGTTTGAAAGCATCAAAGGGGTAGCCATGCTCCAATACGTCTGTTTGGGCTGGTCTACACTGGGGGGGATCGATCCAAGATACGCAACTTCAGCTATGCGAATAGCGTAGCTGAAGTCGAAGCATCTTGGATCGAATTGCCTGGGGTCCAGATGGCGCGGGATCGATGGCCGCGGCTCCCCCGTCGACTGCGCTACCGCCGCTCTGGTGGAGTTCCGGAGTCGACAGTGAGCGCGTTCGGGGATCGATATATCGCGTCTTAACGAGACGCGATATATCGATCCCGGATAAATCGATTGCTATCCGCCGATACGGCGGGTAGTGAAGACATACCCTTAGTCTATAAGGTGCCGCAGGACTCTTTGCTCCATCTCTGTTTGAAATGTACTGTGAATGGTGGAGGAACAAGCAAATGGCCTTATGTTAATTCATATAGCTAAGTACTGGTAATGGACCTCCTTCAAAGTCATCCTAATGACCTTTTGTTCCCCGAGAAAATCCCAACTTGTCAAAGGGGACATGAAATTGTATAAGAGATCCTTGAGTCCTGATTCTGTCATCTCAGATCTGCTTAGGCTTCATTGGGGGAAGTCTGAGTCGCAAGACTGAGGTCCCAGTTATGCTGGTATGACCTGAATATGAGATTTGGACATTGGACTATAACCTGTGAACAATTTCTGAAAGAACTCTTTGCAACTACAAAGCTCACCATCTCTGCTATGAATCTCTTCACTCTCAACTAAATAATTTCTTTTCATCTTGGATACATTTGCAGCATTGTCTGTGACCAAGCTGCGTACTAGACATTTGAATTTTTTTCCACAGTTTGTTATAGCTTTTACTGCTACTTCTTGTAAGTATTCTGCTGTGTGTGCATTTCCTGATGTATCAGTTGTTTCGGTAAGGAAGACATTCCCTTCTTCTGTTGTCACACAAGCACATACAACAGGATCATTTTGGACATTGTTCCACCCATCAAGACTCAGGTTAACAATTTCACCCTCTAGACCTTTTGCACACTGCTTAATTTCTCTTTCATACACTTTATCCAACAATTTGCCTGCGACATCTGCTCTGTTGGGTGGACTGTATCCTGGTCTTAATGACTAAACCATGTTAATGAAGTGTGGGTTCTCAATCATATGGAAAGGAGAGTTTGTTGCATAAACAAACTGGGCAATTTTTTCATCCATTACCTCTTTTTAATCTGCTGGTTCTTATCACAGACTTATCTATGATTGTTTCTGGATGATGGAGATTTTTTTTTCCTTTTTGTTAGAGGTGATCTACTGTGATGATGTGACTGAAACACTATCATTGGCAGATAACTCTGTGCCACAAGTACTCCTGTTCTTTTTGCGGATACAGACAAACACGGCCACTACTCTGAAACCTATAGAAAATGATGGTGATCTTGAAGGTGGATAGTCTTCAGAATTCTGTATGTTGAGAATGGATTTTCCTAAACAAAATAAGTCAATGCAGTTATTATTATTACCATACTGCTCATTTAGTATTACTCATTGCATTCACTGACACTCAGAACTACTTTAAAGGTGAAATTGTAAAAGGAAGATCTGCCTATTTCAGCTATTTATTTTTTATCACAACTGCATCTAAAATGATAGTACCATAAAGTAACTACTATATTTTTTGCTCAAACATGAGAATTCAAGAAGAGTCCAGAAGGAAGACAGGCAGTCCTTAAGAAAGAAGTATGAAATAAAAAAGTTTACCAACCTGAAGATCCTGCATGTTCAGACATGTTCCTTTCATCAATTTCAACGCAGCTTCCTCCTGAGAAGAAACACTTCTCATGATGTTGTTTCATTTGGGCAACCAGGCCTTGTATTTCTTTGTTGCACTGTTTTCATTTTGCACGCTTGCCTTTCTTACCCACAGGTAGAGGAACTTCATTAAAATATTCCCAGACTGGGTCTCTTTTACGCAGGGCCCGCTCCATGGCACCAGCGCAACAAGCAGGTGCTTGGGGCGGCCAAGGGGAAGGGGCGGCACGTCCGGCTCTTCGTCAGCTTTTTGGCGGCGGGTCCCTCAGTCCCTTGGAGGGAAGGACCTGCTGCCGAAGTGCCGCCGAACGAGAAAGCAGCGCGGTGGAGCTGCTGCTGAAGTGCCGCTGATGGCGATAGCGGCTCTCCCCCCCCCCCTTCTCTCCTTCTCCCCCCCGCCGCTTGGGGCCTCAAACACCCTGGAGCCAGCCCTGCTTTTACAGCCTGCTGCCATTATAGGTTTTCCCTTCTGGTGAGAGAATGGTATGGTAGATCTCAAATCAATGAAGGCCACACTGAGAAAGACCCGAACACTTCTGTAATATGCTGCTCAGACAGTTTCACTTTCGTTTCTACTGCCTGTCCCTCCGTTCTCACATTTATCTCCAGAATTTGTCTCCTTGTCCAGATCTATTCCTCCCCCAATAATCTTCTATTCATTGAACTTTTTGAAACTTTGCACTTTTAGAGAGAGGTAAGGGATTGACAGTAGGGTTGAGGTCTGTTATTTCCCACCTGTATATGTTGTTTATTTAAAAACATTTTTGCTGTTAACAAGCATGTTCTCTCTGGAGACACACATCCACAGTTTGAGAACTGCAAAACTAAGCATCTCTGATGGTAACTTCTAGACTGAGCACTGAGTCCCATTGGGTAGATAGAAAGATTAACCTAAATAATCTATACAGAAGCCCCTGGAACCCCATAAAATTGGGTCCCTAATCCATGAGCTATTGGAACTCATTTACAAAACTTTTCTTAATGAATATATTGTCTCATACAATAGAATTAGAATTTATAATTCCTATTCCATGATGAGATATCTTTGAGCTATAATGTATCTTAATTAAAACTATCTCTAAGTCAGATTTTTTTTATAAAATGCTTTTTGAGGAAAAAAACTATTTAAAAAAAACCCAATATTTTTGATTAAAAAAAATTGATTTTTATCCACCCTGCATGCACATCTATATTGGTATGGACATGAGCAACACATCTTGAAGAATCACAGTTATGGAAAGGTTAATAACCATTTTTTTCCAGAGTTACGAACAATCTCCATTCCCGAGGTGTCCGTAACGCTGAGGTTCTGTGTATAGTCGAAAGTGATAACTGAGAGGGGACATAGTAGCTCACAGATTAGAGATGGCCTGGAGTCACTGTGTTTGGTCTGGAGATAAACTTTCCTGAAGTTCAGGGGTATTTCGTTGTTCTTGGCCACACACACTTGAAGGATGGAAAATTCCAAAGATGGAGGGGAATTGTTTAGGGTGTTGCAAGAGGATGTGAGTAATGGGGTAAAATTAAGATAATCAGGAAGAATATCTGGCATGACCGTGAGATCTGAGAATAGTCTTCCAAAGGAAATGATAGAAATCCCATCTAAGTGGGGTATCTCCACTGGATGGGGCAAAGCTCTGGAATAGGTGCTTTAGGGAATAATCCTGCATTGACTAGGGAAATGTAGCCAAAAATGTCAATTTAATAGATTTTCTTTCTGTCACTCTCATTTCTGTGCTTTCTGAAGACCTTGGTTCAAATCTGACCTGGGTTAAAAATGAAAGAAATGTGGTATTTTTAAAACAGAGGGTGAAATCCCAACCTTATTTAAATCAATGTGTGTCTTATCACTGACCTAGTGGGGTTGGGATTTCACCCCTACTCTCAAGAGGATATTCATTCATGTTTCAAAACCCACTACTCAGTCTGGCACTCATGCCAACAGAGAGCCCCAGGACTGGAGTAACCAGAGGTTTTGCAGGTCAGATTGAGGTGTACTGGAAACGCTGTGCAAGAGGCAGTTTGCAGAGCCCCCGTCTGTATTTTGTCATTACTGTTAACCTATAAAAAATTGTCAAACTAACTCTCATCTTCAGCAAAGAAAGAAGCACAAAGGACATATTACACCTGTGGAAAATTGGAATATAAATCTCTCTAAAATGGGACAGAAGGACTTATTGGTATGTAAATAACTTCTGGACAGCCATAGATGGTTTTTATTAACATCCCACAATGTAAATAATAAATAGACAATCACAAGACAGAAGAGATGTCTGCCAGCAAATAAAATGTTGATATTTTTAGCGTGCTTTTTTGTGTGCTTAAATGGGAATTTGGTATTTGGGGATGGAATGCTTTGTTCCACAGTGACCACTCCAGGTCATTCAAGAGTGCTGTTGATTGATTCAGAACGCTGTCTTATCTGGTCATCCTTGCCAAGAAGGACAAGCATATGAGGCAATCCAGGGATGGAGAGGAGAAACAAAAATGATCAGGGTTTTTATGGCTCAAGTGTCACGTACACACACAGTGCTATATACATAATGGCTAAAGCTTACCTAATAGTAATAAAGTCAAGATCTTCTCTCCAGAGAGATGTGTGAAAAGGAGTGAATTATTTGGTGCACCACAGTGCAAGGACCCTGCAGCTCAGTCTGGTAGAATGTTCCAAAGTGGAAAAGTTGCGACAAGCTTGGCACTGAGTTTTGTAAAAAATACTCTTTATATCAAATATTTGAGCTCCAAAAACAGTCTTCTAATGGCCCATGGAACTAGGCTCTGCTATACATTTGTTCACGCTTCAGCCTTAACTAAGGGAGACATGACCATCAAGTCCATAATCGCAAAGGATTCTAGATTAAATCCCCCCCCTCAACATACTGAAACTGAATCCTGGGGGAAACGATACAAATTGGAAGCCAATACAATCTGCAAACCATGAGTGTAATGTGCACCTGATGTGGTACTCTGTTTGTAAGCAGGCAGCTGCATCTTGCACTGCTGTAGTTTGTGTGGCCTTCAAGGGTATCCCCATAAGGATCCCACTGCATTAGAACAATTTGGCAGACAGTGATGGAAATGTCTTGACCATGTAGCCAAATGCAGATGGAAATAAAAAGCTCTCCTGCTGGTTGCTATTAACTGAAAATCCAAAAGGAGGTGAGGATCCCACAAGAGCCCAAGACAGCTAACTATACTCAGGAGAGAGAGCACATACTTCCTCTGCCATGTCCTTGAGTGTTTCCCTTTCAACGCCAGGATCCCTCCATCTTCTCTGGGATGAACTTCACTAGGTTCTGCAGGCAAGTCAGCAGTACCACATGGTTGGTTGGTATCCAAGCCAACTAACATGGATATCCAACTTGTGTCCATCGCTGTGAAAAGGTCACTGACCAACAGGATAAGTGCAGACCCTGTACCATACCCAGTTCTGAACCATCTCCAAAAGGGGTCAAGGCAGTCTGAAAACACCAGAAATGCTTCACCAAAACCCCTTCAATAATCTTTTCCAAAGAATGAGAAGGCAATAATTACAAAGATTCTCAGTAGCTAGAGATGGTTTCTTGAGCAGTGTCAGAACAATTGCTCACTTGAAGGATGATGGCAGTTTGCCCTCAGAGGGTGTGTCTACACTGCATTGTAAGCCCAGGGTTAGTAGAACTTGGGTTTATAGACCCTGGGTTTGTTAACCGAGGGCTTGAGTGTCTACGTTTATCTGTAGCCCCAGGTTAGGAATTGTTGAACCCTGGGTCCCAACCTGCAACTCTAGCATCTACACTGCATTATGCACACCCGAGTCCAACCACCCTTATCCCAGACTTCCTAGCACCCTCCCAAACTGTGGCCGCTCTAGCCCTTTGTTCATGGTGCAATGTGGGAAAACTGGACTGTCCAGAGGACAAAGAAAGTTGACTTGTGGGATTGTGGGATACTTTTGGCAGACACCCAGAGAACAAGTGCAGTGGGGCTGCAACTATGCTGCAGAGCAGTAAGGCTTGAACCCTGGGTTCCCTCTTGACTCGGCCCCTCCACTCCCATGGGGTCCCGGGGACCCTGCTTCCAAACCCTGGCTTAGTGTGATTTGTGTGTAGATGGAAAGGGATTAGGCTTGAGCCTGAGTTCAAACCCTGGATTTACACTGTAGACATACCCAGAGATGACTGTCTAAGGCCTAGTCTACACTAGAAAAGGTTTGTCAGTATAGCAATAACGCTCCTAGTGTGGATGCAGTGTATACTTACAAAAGAGTGCTTTTGCTGATATAGCTTATACCAGTTCCCAAAGAAAAATAAGCTGTGATGGCAAAAACAATTTAATTCTGCTATAACTGCAGCACCACAGGAGCTGTTGCTGATATAGAAGTATGCTTAAAAATAATCACACCACTCACCGATATTGCTATCCTGGTAAAAATGGCTACAGTAGACCTGGCCCAAAAGCACAGTGGACGCAAATCCACCTGCAAAATTTTACTAGCCTTGAGGGTGGCTTGGGTCCAACTTGCTGGCCCAGGCTCACCACACATTTCCACAATCACTGTGAACAAGAGTGTTCTTGCATCTTCAGGGACGTTATTGATTCAGGAGCCCAGTTCCTGATATCCAAAATTTTGCTTAACAGATCAGTATCTCTCACAGTGTGTTTCACTTAGCACAGTTGCCTGTTGGTAGGACCACTATGGTTAGGTTTTGCTCTTTCGGATGATTTGTCATTCTGTGGCATTACTCATGCAGCGCCATAAATGTAAATTGCACGTTACAGTCAGTAGAATGTGCCAGGCAGTTAACAAAATCCTTGTCTTGAAGAGTTGACAATCTAAAGAGTCCAGTGCAGGGATGATGTGGAACAAATATGGGTGGCCAACAATGAGAGTGGTAGTTTGAATCGAGATGATTTTGTGTGGTGTGTGTGTTTTGGTTTAGCTTTGAGATGTAAAGATAAGATTCCAAGGAACCTTAATTCAGAGGAAACTGAAGCTTTTAAATGTAAGGAGTTCACATCATTTCTCTCTTGAAGCTTTTGCTTTTGGTGTTTTCGTGCAAACCCAGCTGGTGGTAAAGCACCTGAGTAGCCACACTGTTTGTGCAACACATGCAAATATTTGCAAAAAAAACCCCCCAAAAAACCAATTTGCACTTGATAGCACATCTTAGTGTGATCTCTACTTATTTTGATTTATAAAGAGCACTTCTCTGTTTACACAGATATTAGAAGTTGCAGTAAGGGGAAACATCCTTCATCCAAACAGACTTCACTGTCCAGAACCACTTGGTGATATATCAGTAATACAAACAGCTCAGTCATGATTCAGGGTCGCCTTATAAATATTAAAATGATTTACCATTGGCCACTCTTACTCCCTCAAATCACCCCTCCTAGGAAAACCAAATGAGATGGGAGGCGTGTAGTGTGCCCTGAATTTTTTTTTTTCCCCTTCCTTGACAGTCCAAGTGGGGAACCACATTTTCTTCAGGTCCAGGTATTTCTAGTAGGGATAAGGAGGTGCTGGTTCCGTTATACAAGGCACTGGTGAGACCTCATTTAGAATACTGTGTGCAGTTCTGGTCTCCCATGTTTAAAAAGGACGAATTCAAACTGGAACGGGTACAGAGAAGGGCCACTAGGATGATCCGAGGAATGGAAAACCTGTCATGTGAAAGGAGACTCTTTTAACCAAAAGAAGGCTCAGGGGGGATATGATTGCTCTCTTTAAATATATCAGAGGGATAAATACCAGAGAGGGGGAGGAATTATTTCAGCTCAGTACTAATGTGGACACGAGAACAAATAGATATAAACTGGCCGTCGGGAAGTTTAGGCTTGAAATTAGACGAAGGTTTCTAACCATCAGAGGGGTGAAGTTCTGGAACAGCCTTCCGAGGGAAACAGTGGGGGCGAAAGACCTCTCTGGCTTTAAGATTAAGCTCGATAAGCTTATGGAGGGGATGGTTTGATGGGATAACGTGATTTTAGTCAATAGGTCAATAACGTGCCATCGCTGGTAATTAGTAACAATGGTCAATGATGGGATATTAAAAGTTACTACAGAGAACTTTTTCCGGAGGGTCTGGCTGGAGAATCTTGCCTGCATGCTCGGGGTTCAGCTGATCGCCATATTTGGGGTCGGGAAGGAATTTTCCTCCAGGGTAGATTGGCAGAGGCCCTGGAGGTTTTTCGCCTTCCTCCGCAGCATGGGGCAGGGGTCGCTTGCTGGAGGATTCTCTGCGACTTGAAGTCTTTAAATCATGATTTGGGGACTTCAACAGCTGAGTCAAGGGAGAGAATTATTCCAGGAGTGGGTGTGTCAGCTTTTGTGGCCTGCATCATGCGGGAGGTCAGACTAGATGATCATAATGGTCCCTTCTGACCTTAAAGTCTATGAGTCTATGAGTTTAAATGGATAAATCCTTTCCATGCCCTGGAAGTTGGTTTTCTTCCTGAATCCCTATAGGAGCACTGAAAATCTGCCTATCGCTTTCCATTTCACATGCACAGAGTTTCTCCTTGTGGCAGCTTTCCTTCTGGGTGGAGATAACTGGATGGGATTGAAGCTTTTGGAATCCATCAGCTTTGTTCCTCCTTTGGCTGGAGAAGTTGAGTTTTGCCTGGTTCCTGGTGTCAGGGAGGTGAGTAAAACAGGCCAGTGCCTGCTAGTAACACTGCACTGCCACCAGTGTGGTTTCATAGTCTGTGTGGGACCAGAGGATAAGGACCATTGTAGAGCCCCAAGGAGAATGTGGAAAACTCATGTGTGATTGAAGGACTCGCGCTGATTGGTAGCTCCTGATATTACTCGTTCCAACAAGGCTGGTGGAAGTGACATGGGCATGAATTAGTATTGGGAGGTAATCATTAATCCTTCTTATCTTCCCCATGTATCTCTCCATCTCCTCAATGTCCCCCTTGCACTTACTTCCTTTTGCCTCTTCCTTTACTCATCCCCCTCACCGTAATCATTTACTTTGCGAGGGCTGGAATCTGCCTTTGTGTCTCTGGAGGGCAGGGATTGTCTCTTTGTATGTGTTCGTATAACATCCAGCACAGTTGGGTCACCTTCCTGATCAGGTCTTTGGGTGCTGCTGCGATTAGCGAGTCCAAGTACTGCTCAGTGTGAACAGCACAGACTTACTACATATTATCGGCGCTCAGGAAGCAACAGTGCTATGGATTTAACTTCTTTGTTTAGAAAACCCAACTCCTCCCAAGTGAACTGCATGGCCCGGTAGGGGGAGTGCTGGAAAGAGACCGCTAATAGAGAGGAGGCAGGGATAGCTGTACTGTGCACCAGTTGCCCTACAGTAACATTTGGCTGAGGCATAGAGGGACAGGGAGTAGTTGCGGTCAACACGTACAGTATTAGTAAAGTGATCTGCGTTTGAATAATTCCTCCCCCTCTCTGTCTCCAGATTTTGAGGGTGGGGGGCAGTGACTCTGCCCTCTGTCACCACTTTTATTTCAGGGCAGAGGAGGGCGTGTGTGACATGCCATCACTTGTGCATCACGCTGGTGAAGAAGCTTTGTTGAAAAGTGGCTTAAACTAGATATCCTTGTTTATCGCTTTACAGCCTGTGCCTGGCTGTCCTAGACAAACAGGTGTCACTGTATACGGTTTCCAGCAGTCCTTTTCTGCATAGATAACGTGGAGAGTAAAGCTTGTCTACACATGGAGCTATTCCTGACTAACTCCATGTGTGGACACGCTCATTCTGGAATAACGGTGTCCGCATATAGATTAGGAACAGACAAGCAAAGGGGAAGGAAGTCAAAGGCTGAAAGTTCAGAGCACTTGCCTTGAGTTTGTGTCTGCCTTCATCTTGCCACAACAAACAGCAATAAACAATGGAAGAACTTTGTGTAGCACTTAATCTTGCAGTGACGAGCCGCAGGCTGTCCGGCCTGTCGCAGCTAGGGGAGCCAGTGTGTCAGTCTCTCATAGTTTTGTAATAGGGATAAAATCTCATCTCGTATATATGGCCGGAAGCTCACTTTCCTGTTCGCTGTGTCTTTAGTGCTGCTGAATGATGCTTGATTGACAGCCCCAAAGATACAAGAGGTACAACACAGGCAGGGACCGTGAAGGCTTCCCTCTGCTAATGTGTCTCAGCTCTATGCTAGAGGGGCCATTTCTAGTGGTCAGGGGGATTGTTCTCCTGGCTCACTCAGGTCTTGGTTGTCTCTGTGCTTAATTTGTCAAAATTGTGCTGTCTGTAATAGCACCTCTTCTGCTTTGGATGCTGGGGTTTATTTCACGCACAGGCCGCCAGGTATATGTCAAATGGCATTCCTGACTTTTCTGTTATCTTGAAAAAGCCAAGATTATTCTGGTGTATAAGAACAGTCCCTCCTCATGAGCCATACCCATGTGTGCTGCATTAGCCAGCCTATCTTCCAGCCTCGTAGCCTCTCCAATAGGCAGGGCACTAGGACAGGCTGACAAAAGTGCTAGTGTAGACAAAGCCTGAATATATTCTTAAGATATTTAGGTTTCAGGGTGGTAGCCATGTTAGTCTGTATCAGCAAAAAGAACGAGGAGTCCTTGGGGCACCTTAGAGACCTTAGCTGTTGGAGTTATGTTTGAGCTGCTAAATATCCTAGGTAAACATTTCAAAGGTGATGTGGGGCTTGTCTACAGGAGCAACTAGACCTTGGCAAACTGGGGTGTGAATCCATCCCGCACTAGCCTGCCATCCTCTACCTGTCCGTGTGCACCCTGCTGGTGTGCATTAATAGTTCCTTCGGGTGCTTTGAGCTAGTCCTTTTTGAAACAGGACTAGCTCAAAGCACTATAATGAACTGGTAATGTGTGTCAGCAGGGTGCACACGGACAATTAATCTGTGGCAGGCTAGTGTGGGGTCAATTCACACCCCAGCTTGCCACAGTCTAATTGTTCACTTAGACAAGCCCTTAGGCTGATCATTGTGCTTAATTTGTAAAATGCCCCTTGGGGAGAACTTGAGATGAAAACCAGGCTATATAAAGAACCGTGTGGTACCTAAGGTGAAGGGGCGAGATAGGAGTTTATTGGTTTCAGAGGGGTAGCCGTGTTAGTCTGTATCAGCAAAAACGAGGAGTCCTTGTGGCACCTTGGAGACTAACAAATTTATTTGGGCATAAGCTTTCGTGGGCTAAAATCCACCTCACCAGATGCATGGAGTGAAAAATTCAGTGAGCAGTATATATAGCACAGCACGTGAAAAGATGGGAGTTGCCTTACCAAGTGGGGGGTCAGTGCTAATGAGGCCAATTCAATTAAGGTGAAAGTGGCCTATTCTCAACAGTTGACAAGAAGGGGTGAATATCAAGAGAGGGAAAATTACTTTTTGTAGTGACCCATCCACTCCCAGTCTTTATTCAGGCCTAATTTGATAAGTGTCCAGTTTGCAAATTAATTCCAGTTCTGCAGTTTCTCGTTGAAGTCTGTTTTTGAAGTTTTTGTTGTTGAAGAATCTGTTGAGTGTCCAGGGAGATTGAAGTGTTCTCTGACTGGTTTTTGAATGTTACAGTACTTGATGTCTGATTTGTGCCCATTTATTCTTTTGCATAGAGACTCTCCGGTTTGGCCAATGTACATGGCAGAGGGGCATTGCTGGCACATGATGGCATATATCACATTGGTAGATGTGCAGGTGAACGAGCCCCTGATGTGGTTAGGTTCTATGATGGTGTCCCTAGAATAGATATGTGGACAGAGTTGGCAGCGGGGTTTGTTGCAGGGAATGGTTCCTGGGTTAGTGTTTTTGTTGTGTGGTGTGTAGTTGCTGGTGAGTATTTGTTTCAGGTTGGGGGGCTGTCTGTAAGTGATGACTGGCCTGTCTCCCAAGGTACTCCTTCAGGATAGTTTGTAGATCCTTGATGATGCGCTGGAAAGGTTTTAGTTGGGGGCAGTAGGTGACTGCTAGTGGCGTTCTGTTACTTTCTTTGTTGGGCCTGTCCTGTAGCAGGTAACTTCTGGGTACCCTCTGGCTCTGTTTATGGAATCCACAGGCTTCTGGGATGATACTGTTTCCTGTCTCCACGACCTTGCTGGAATCTTGCTTTGCCTCTCCAGTAAGCAGACTGTGGTGCTTTCTTGCCTTGGCTCAGGCCAGAGATTTCCTTGTCTTGGTGCCAGTGTTAACAGTCATCAGACTTGGCAGTGTCCAGCTGTGGGGTCGTTTAATGCCTATACTTCAAGACCTTTTTGAATGGATCCCTCTAATCCTCTCTTGAACATTGCAAGTGGCAACATAAATAGGCAAAACCCAGTAATAAAATACAACGAAGAATTTCAATATGAAATCAAGATGTTAAACCCCCACTAGTGACGAGCAGTAAATCTGAAGCCTGACGTGTTCCTTTTTGTTTTAAACACATATTAAGGCGGGCAGCTTGTTTTATGTCATCTCTTCTCATGGGCTCTTATAGAACAGGGGTGGCCAAACTGTGGCTCGTTTTCAGTTAAAGTGCGGCTTGCAGAGCCCCCCACATACCTCCCCATTCTCTGCCTACCGGACTGGGCAGGGGGGAGCTCAGGGCTTCTGCCCTGCGGCGGAGTGGTGGGACGAGGGGCTTCTGCACTGCAGGGAGGGAAGTTTAAGGGCTTTAGCCCTGCAGAGGGGTGTCAGGGCAGAAGGCACTGTTCCGCGGGGCAGGTTGCGCACGTCTTGCGGCTTTTGAACTTCTGAAGTTTATTGTATGCGGCTCGGAGGGTCAGTAAGTTTTGCTACTCCTGTTATAGAAGGTAGTTATCTCAGTACAAGGTGAAAGGGTCGATTTCTGTTTTATCACAACATTGTGCCTCCTTATGACGTCAGTTGTTCCCAGTTATAGCTACTTCTGGCTTCCAGAACTGCTGATTCTAGGCTCCTATGTTTTGTCTTAAAGACTTCTGGGTGGAGGGTCCTAAGCACATGCCCTTTCTTGCCATTCCATCCAAGCAAGTTGCAGTGTTTTCTTTTCAGAACAGCGAGCATTGTGGGCAAACTTGCATCTGTTCAGGAGGCTGTTGGTATCCTGCCAGAGAGAAGTTACCTGTAAATTTTTCAAGAGTACCTAAGAGATGTAGGAACCCTAAACCTCACTGATTTTCAGTGGGACTTAGATGCTTTTAAAAATTGTACCTTACCACTTCAGTGGCGATTTCTTGCCTCCTTGTTCTGTCTTCAGTTGTGCAGATTTCACATTCCCAGAGATCCTTGAAAAGACGTCCATCCCTGTTCGGGATGGGCAGCTGCAGGTGTCGATCCTTGACTTTAGTAATATCCATCTCTTGGCGACAGACACACGTGTATTAAAAAACCGTATAAGACTTTTGTCCGGCTGCTTATAGGCAACAGTTGGTGTTGGTCCTGCTTTGAGCCGGGGGTCAGACTAGATACCTCCTGAGGTCTCTTCCAACCCTAATATTCTATGATTCTTTGAACAGTATGGCCTGTGCAAGGCACAGTCCGTCTGTGTTACTGAGTATGAACTCAAAGTCTCACTCGCAATATGCTAAGGAGCAGGCTGTGTTCAGGAACATGTAGCACACCACATTGTTCCTTTGAGAAGTGCACTGCGGTGGTTACATGTGTATGTGACCACAGATTTTTCAGGCATTGTGGTAGTGTTTGCTGGGGAAGCTGGTCTTAAAGTGGTGGTTTTTTTTTTTTTTTTTTTTTTTTACTGTATATATTTATTGCATCTTGAGGACTCCAGGTCACTTTTTTTCAGTTTACAAGTAAAACTGTTTTCCTCTCCCTTAGCTACCAGCTTTGCAGACTCCCTCTGGGATCAGAAAGTCAAGCTGGGTTCTTTCTGGCTCATGCATCACTAGTAATAAAGGCCAAGATTTTTAAAAATGGGTGCCAAAAATTAGGCTCTCAAGGCCATATTTAAACACCTCCCTAAATTTGGGCCTGATCCAAAGCCCATTGAAGGGAATGAGTCTTGCTGTAGACATCAGTGGAGTTTGGATCAGGCCGATGATAACCTGATTTTTCAAACATGCTGAGCATTGGCAGCTCCCACTGAAATCAATGGGAGCTGCTGAGAGTGCAGTTCTTCTGAAAATCAGACCACTTATTCAGGAGTCTAAATTTAAGCATCCGTTAAAAAAAAAAAGATCTTAGCCAGAGAGTCTACAGATCAAATTCTGTGCTTGTTTATGACGGTACAACCCTGTTGCCTTCAAGTGGGTTGCGCAAATGTAATTAAGGGAAAATATGAACCTGCACTTAGAACTTGGCTAATATTTCTTTTGATATGTGGACCAGAATAAACTTCAGTTCGCTCTCCGGTAGTGTTGTCTCTGCTGAGCCAAAGAGGAGTAAAACGAGGTTTAAAAGAAGACTGAAGTTGTCACTCTGATACTGATGGGCCAGGCTAGTAAAGGAAGAAGGGGCCGTTTTTTCCTGTAGTCTCTTTTCTGACCCCAGCTAAATCTTAAATCTGTGCGTATGCATGAATGGATGAGGACAGTTATTCTTCTGGATATTCTGGGCCACATTTCTCTCACGTAGGAATGGGAACGGCCCATTAGGTCATCCAATTCTTTCCTCTGTCAAACGCAAGATTTTACCCTCCAGTGATTTGTCCAATCTAATAATTAGATGCCTGGAGAGATTTGACTTTCCACATTTCCCTTAGAGATTTTTCTGTGGCATAATAGACCTCACAGTTGGGGAAATGTTTAATCCCATTATTCCTGATCTTGCACCCCTGCATGCCTCCCTCTTTCTCATTTGTGTTTATATTCCTTAAATACTTGAAAATTATATCTCCCTGAATTGTGATTCAATACAGCTATTGCCTTCCCACTGCATGAGTAGCCCCACGCATTGAACAGCCCTGTTCAGTGAGACTGCTACTTCGTTCCGTGCTAAAATGAGATGGTGTAGGAGAGGGCTGTGCCTCTTATCGCAAAGGCAGCATGCTGATACTTCCTGCATGCTCCTGCCCCATCTCCTTGAAGAGCTCAGTGTGCATCCTGGGCTGTTTGGATGCCTAATGCTGTCCCTTTTTGTTGTTTTAAATATTCATGTGAGCAGAGTGGCTTGGTGACTTAATGAAGCCGCACGGTCTTCTGAGTCCAAAGCAAAAGTGGACTTGCCAATACCTTGTATAAAACTTCTCATTAACCCAGTCAGTGGCCTCTAATATTGACAGATTGTCCCCCCCCCTTTTTAAACGTTAAGAAATTAAAGTGAATCCATGTGCAGTAACAGACATCAGTTGCAAACAAAAATTTGCTCTTACCATACTGGTAGGATAAAGAATGCTCTTCATACATGAAAGATAAGTGATGTTCACACAATACTGCTTACTTCATGTGTTCCTTAGTGCTTTTTGATGGGTTACTTAAGTGTGTACCTGAAGCTTAAATAAGAGTAATAAAGAGAGAGTGTCTCAGAGGAAGAGAGGAAAAATGAACAAGTTGGTATTCTGGATCTCTGGGGGGGTTAGATGTGATGTAAACTACCCCTTGGAAGATGAGATGAATGGGCTGTATGCTATTATATCTTGTATAGTAAACTCCCTGGATAAAAATAATTCATCCACTTTGTTTCTTCAGAGGGATCCATCCTTCCAGCCATCCATCTAAGCGTTGAGGAGAGCTCAGTGTTGTGCGGTTCTCGCTCCATTGTTTGTCTGTGCAGTGCCTAGCCCAGTGGCGCTTGGACCCTTGATGGGGCTTCCTGGGTGCTACTGGAGTACAAATAACAATCCCCTGCTTCACTTCAGATTCGGTCCTGCATGGCGGTGAGCACTTCTATGAGGTGCTTGCTGCCTTTCTGCTGAAGACGGTGGGAATTAAGGGGGCTCAGCGCTGTGCTCTTGAAGAGGGCGTGTCTTGATCGTTACAAACTGCTTTGAAATCTCAGCTGCAAGGTGCTATAGAATTGCAGTGTATTAATTAACATGCCGAAGGAATGTAACAACATTGGAGAGAATGGCAACCCTGCAAGAAATAAACAATCTGCTCCCCTGCATTCAGGTCACTGGTGGGATGGGGTTGGAAGTCTGACTCTCCTGCTATTAAAATAGACAGTAGATAGCACCCGACACATGGCCTGGAGAGCATAATTTGACGTGGCGGCTGAGTGAAAAATGCCGGATGCAATTTTTATTTTCAGTGCACTCAGACACATGAAGTTTTAAAAACTTTTCTAGTAAAATAGAACGGGGTCAAGTGGGGATTCAGACAAGCCCTTGGATGAGTCATGCTCCGGGACAATAGAGAAATGCAAGCATTCCATTCCCACCGTGCACTCCCAAATCTAGGATTTCTGATGGCTTGGAGAGATCCTCTGTTTCACTTGGCAGTACTCTTCAATTTTAATACCCAGTATGCCTGGAAGACGCAAGGATTGTCATTCAGATACGTCTCTAGTTGATTAAAACCAAACAGCCATAACTCCCGCTGGACCAAGTTTTATAGAAAATCCTGTGAATCACATCAGAGGAATCTAGCACATTCTGACGGATGCAGTTACAGCTAAAGCTAATTTTAAAGGATGGTAGCAAGCATTCCAGTTACTTGAATAATAGAAAAAATACTTGCGTATGGAGCAGTGGGCTGGGAGTCAGGAGACCTGGTTATTAACATTCCCAACTCTGGCACTGATACAGTGTATGATATTGGGGCAAGTCAGTTTAACCACTTGGTGACTCAGTTGCCCCATCTGTAAAAGGAGAAGAATAAAGTGCTCTGAGATCTGTGGATGAAAAAGCATATGTCAACAGCTTCTGTTAGTATTCACCTAATTTTTAAGTACAATAGCAAGTCTGTTATCTAAATAATGGAAAGAATGGTTGCATATGTAGCTATTTGCATATTCAAAGCTTTTGCACTCTTACACTTCAAATGAGTGGGATGTTGGGGTGTGATTACTGTGCTGGAAAAATGCTTGGATTGGATTTTTCTGGTATGGTATGGTGACCACCGGCTGATCTGGTGATCAGTGCTGGTATGTAAGTACACCTCTACCCCGATATAACGCCACCCAATATAACACGAATTCTGATATAACGCGGTAAAGCACCGCTCCGGGGGGGAGGGGCTGTGCGCTCCGGCGGATCAAATCAAGTTCAATATAACGCAGTTTCACCTATAACACGGTAAGATTTTTTTGGCTCCGGAGGACAGCGTTCTATCGAGGTAGAGGTGTAGTTATAATTGGGCTGTAAAGTTAGCTTCCATTAAGATAAGTGGGAGCAGTTCACACCTCTTAATGTTAATGCATTCTGGAGAATAGGGTGCTGATTAAATTGTTGAAACTTCTCACAACCAAGCAAAATAATTCCTTTGAAAGCAAGGAGGAAAATTTAAAATGGAAGTTCAAGGGCCTAACCAAAAGTTTAAAAACAAGTATAAATTGTTGTACTGCTTAAACTATTTGCGGATAGTCAAAGCAATTACCCCCCAGGTGGACTTAGTTATAGCCTTATAAAGGTGCTATATACCAGCTCAGCTAGTCCTGTATTGGAGGGGGAATAAACTCTACTGGTGTATTGCACCAATCTAACTGCGTCCACGTTAGGAAGTGAGCTGATATCACTTCCAGTATTAAAAAAGGCACTACACTTCTAATTGAAATAGTTATACTGGTACAAAAGCTGTATGTAGACCAGACCTAGGTGTAGGTCAGGGGTCCCCAACGCGGTGCCTGTGGGTGCCATGCATAAGTGCACCCGCATACTGGCCGGCGGATGAGCATCAGTCAAAATGCCACCAAGAAGCAGCGTCATCCAGAGGCGTCGCCGCCAATTTTTGGTGGCATTTCGGCAACGACGCCTCTGGATGACGCTGCTTGTCGGTGGCATTTCAGTGGCGACGCCTATTGACATTGCCACTTGTCGGCAGCATTTCAGCGGATGCTTGTCCGCTGCCGTGGTCCTCCGTGGCTCGTCGTCTGACGCCCGCCAGATTAAAAAGGTTGGGGACCACTGGTGTAGGTTTTGCCTACATAGGAAAACTTTTTGGGTATAACCTAAGGTGGGCCTTAACCAATATAATTCTACCATATTATCTCCTCACCCCACATAGTGCACACTCATAAGTGGTTTAGCTTAAATCACTTGGGAAAGGGTTTAAGCAAACCCCCAAAAGCCATTCTTCTATTGGACTGAGCCCTCCCACAATGGGCTTAGACCTGTGTAACTGTATCAGGATGACTGGTAAAACTTTCCCTTGTAGATAAGACCATAGAGCTTAGAGCAGGGGTTCATTGCACCGCACTCCCTTTCTGACAACAAAAATTACTACACAACCCCAGGAGTGGGGACCGAAGCCTTAGTCCACCGAAGCCCTGCCCCCCCAAGCAAAGCCAAAGCCCCGGGCCCTAGCAAGTCTAATGTCAACCATGGCGACCCCATTAAAAAGGGGTAGCGACCCGCTTTGGAGTCCTGACCCACAGTTTGAGAACCACTGGCTTAGAGGGAAAAATGCCTCTGGTTGTTTAAAATGTAATTAGCCCTGTATTTGATGAAAACTATCTCCCAAGACCTTCAGCTACAAGCTTTCTGGTTTTCTCTGCCTGTGTTTAATTGCACTGTAGTAGTGCTCAGATTGTGACAGGAACTTTCCAAACAGAAAAGAAGCTGAAGGATGGGGAGAAGAATACAATAGACAAGCCGAGTGATCAAGATGGTGATTGGGAGATAGAATATCAGGGTTGGAATGGACCTCAGGAGGTCATCTGGTCCAACTCCCAGCTCAAAACAGGACCAATCCCCAACTAAATCATCCTGATGATAACCTAGCGATGTCATCTAGGTTACACATTCTTTAAAAAAAGGCACTAAAATTCATCTCATCCTCCCTCCACCATTCAATCCACATGTATTTTCCCCAGAGCAATCCCCAGCTTTGTTGCCAGTGTCCTTTTGTCCCTTTCTCCCAATGTTTGGCTGCTTACCTCTGCGTATATAAGCAATTCGCTATACCCAGGAAGTCTTTTTTCTCTGGGGCTAATTTTCTACAATGTTTAAACACGCCCGCCTGAAACTCTTTCCCAAAGATGGCGTACTTTGAGAATTCTATAAATATTTTTGGGATTATTTGTAAGAAAACTGTCCAGTTCGTCCATGCCCCTGAATAAGTAAGCATGTTTTGCTAGCACAGGAGCACATGCAGGCTGTGCCTCTGGGAACTGTTACCGTTCATCTGATGCAGCTCGTTCTAAGCTGTTAAATCACAGCCACGTCTGAGGCCACCAGCCTAACGTAGTTGTCGCCTGTTTTCAAAATTGCCACCTGGAAGCAACCTGTACTGCTTGATTCCTCAACACGGTTTAAATTGGTACTATGGAGTGATTTAGATTTCAGAATATACAGCAGGGAAGGTGCGGAGCCCCAAAAGTCCCTGGACCTCACAGGTTATTTTCCTGTGCTTGTGCATTGTTGATTCTCTGCCAGGTCAATGAAGACCTTGAGTTTTGCTCGAGGCTGGATGATTTTGTAGTGGCTTTCTTAGTCACCCTTTCAAATCTCTCTGCTTTCTTTTCTTTTTCCTTTCTCTAAGTTTGGGGAAACTTGCTTACCTGGCATACTGGAGCAGTCCTAACTCTACTCCGTGTTCACTGGTTATGGCAGGGGGCCAGAGGGCCATGATCCCATCACTTTTAAAAGTGGGAAGGCTATGCCCTTCCACTTTTTACTGGCCATAAGGGCAAGTGATGGAGGGGGTGGAGATGAGCGACTGGGGGGGGGGGCAGGGTCTTGGGAAGGGCCGGTTCAAGGGCGGGGATTCAGGGGGAAGGGGCGGTATGTGACCTTAGGGGGCAGTATGGTATGGGGGGCATGGTTCAGGTGCCTGTAGTGTGTACCCCCCCACTTTTAGGGTGCTTCCATTGCTTGTGGGTTATGGCTTGAAATACTTACTGGATCGGAGCATATTTGTGTTCCTCTAGGATGATTATTTCACCCTATACGCATGCCTGGGATGCAGGCGTTGACAGGAGATATTCTTGAGCAGCCAAGAGTCCTGGCAGTGCAACCATGGGTCTATTTTAGAAGTGCTAGAAATTAATGGGCAGCAGGTTTAAAATAAATACAAGGAAGTTCTTCTTCACACAGCGCACAGTCAACCTGTAGAACTCCTTGCCTGAGGAGGTTGGGAAGGTTAGGACTATTACAGCATTTAAAAGAGAACTGGATAAATTCATGGTGGTTAAGTCCATTAATGGCTATTAGCCAGGATGGGTAAGTAATGGTGTCCCTAGCCTCTGTCTGTCAGAGGGTGGAGATGGATGGCAGGAGAGAGATCACTTGATCATTACCTGTTAGGTTCACTCCCTCTGGGGCACCTGGCATTGGCCACTGTCGGTAGACAGGATACTGGGCTAGATGGACCTTTGGTCTGACCCAGTATGGCCGTTCTTATGTGCTAAGTTTTGTTGTTGTTTAAAAAAAAAAAAAAAAAAAAGCCTAAATCATATTTTCAGTCCTATTTTCTTGCAAACTTCGTAGAAAAATATTTCATTTGGACAGTACAATTTATTTCAGTTTTATACATTTTTTTCATTTGAGTACTTTATTTACCATAAAATGGGAAGTAATATCTTAACAAAACCCTTCAAAACTCTCCTCCCAGTTTGCTCCCTGATCATAATGTCGACTGATTCGAGGAACTTGGTCAGTCCCATTCCCTTGTAGAAAAAGAAAGGGGAAACAACCACACCTCGTTCTTTGTTTATGGAGTTTTTTGTGGCTCTCATCGCCGCAATATCTATGGGGGTCACAAATGGTAATACGCATACCCCCATAAGGTAGGGTGTAACAGAGCCAGCTGTTTTCTGAGTGCCCCCTTGTGGCCAAAAGTGGTTTTGCAGCACCCTGCCTCTGTTTCCCCTCTTCAGGACCCCCTGAGATGTCCTGCTAACAAGCCCCCACCCCCCCGCCCCCTTCCTCAGGGCTTTTCAGTGACTTTCACACCAAAACAGGCTCTCAGGCCCTTCTGTCCAGGTTTTTTTTAGTTCTCTGTTTTCCATGTAGCAAACCAAAAACTGAAAATAACACCAGAGCCATTACCCTGCTGGGTCTTAGGCTGTGCCCCCAGGGAGTCTCTTTTCTAAAACTTACTGCTGGGTTTCCTCTCCCTGACAGTCTCAGCAGCTCTTTTTCTCTTTCTCTCAAAACAACCCCCCTCCATTGCAGCTTCCTGCTGCTTGTATAGTGGAATTGCCTAATCCAACCCAGGTGTGCCTAGCCAGTAATCAGGGTTGGCCAGCCCCGGGCCCTCCAGACTTGTAAGTGGCAAGCTGCCCTGTTACACAGGAAAGTATTATTTATTAATCAGCTAAGTATAATAATAAGGGATTATTTCCAATCTCTACCTAAATACAAGAGGGCAATGCTTTGCAAGCATTTCTATGCAGTAGCATGCACTTGATGCATATCCATATGCCAACACTTTCAAACAGCTAAGAAGAACTGAGGGGCGGCTGTTAAATTCCCAAAGTGGTGAACCCTTGTCATGGCTGAATGTTGTCCATGCTTGCTTAATAAGAATTAAGTCACAGCCCTGCTCCCTAGAAATTGGAACCGTTTAAAGAATGTGATAAAAGAAATGAATAGCCGTGCTGCTACATTGTGGTTGACTGTCTATTAGGATGTTATTGCTAAGAAGAAAATTGCTAAGATCCCATAATTATAGGTGGAGAAGTTGCAATAGTTATACTGAGGCTGCCTTATGCTTTCCATTACAACTCTTTCTGCGGATAACTTTAATGATTCATGCTTGGTCTCTGCCTCATGTTAATTGTTCATGGATTCATGGATTCCAGGGCCAGAAGGGAACATTGTGATCATCTAGTCTGAGGTCTTAGAGCTTCCCCAACATAATTCCTAGAGCAGATCTTTTAGAAAAACAGCCGATCTTGATTTAAAAATTGTCAGTGATGGAGAATCCACCACAACCCTCGGTAAATTGTCCCAGTGGTTAATTACCCTAACTGTCAAAAAATCACACCTTTATTTCCTGTCTGAAAACTATATTATTGTTAAGTATCAGAGGGGTAGCCATGTTAGTCTGGATCTGTAAAAGCAGCAAAGAGTCCTGTGGCACCTTATAGACTAACAGATGTATTGGAGCATGAGTTTCGTGGGTGAATCCCCACTTCGTCAGATGCACATTGTTGTTGTTTAAGTTTGAGCTTTTTGCTTTGTAGCCTTAGATAACGGTCCCGGCTCTGAGGAGCTTCTGGTTTTCATAGCTGTTGAGCACCTGCAGTGCCCCCTGAGGTCAATGGGATTGGAAGCTAAATGAGACAGTTGACATAATGGGATGATGTGCCAAGGGTGGGGGGAAGCTATGCCGCAGCCCTAGGCACCCAGCTGACGCAGTTGATGAGCACAGTTCAGATTGCATTGATATTCTGGGTCTGGCATTGTCCTGCCCGAGTGTATCAAATACACCTTATCGAAGGGGTGATGAAAGCAGAGGAAAGGCCAAGGGTTCCTTAATGCTGTCAGCCGCCATTGGTGCCACGTGACAGCCATTTATTGCAAACCTCACATACCGAGGGGTTCTGTGTGCCATGTGGCCCAGTGCTGTTGTGATGCTGTGGTTGTTGAGCTTGTCTTCCTTGCTGGGAAGCTCCCTCTGAACCAAGCACATTTCTCAGGAATGTGGGAATGTGGTAACTCCATTCCTTGAGAATACAATTTGAGCTATGACATAATCCCTGTAGCAAGTGAGGAGTCATTAGCAGGTTCTTTCTTACTGCAGTTGGTGGAGTGGAGCTGCATGTCTTTTGGATTCTGCTCATTCCTTGGTATTTTCTCATGCTCTAAACACTAACAGGTGGCACCCTTCACCGAGGGGAATGGATGGGGGTAAATTATGTTTTAAATCATTCAGCACCTCAGAATGGCTTCCCATGTATATCTGAGCTATCAAGCCTACCTCCATAATTATGAATATATTCTTTATACCAGCCCAGCCCTGAGAGCTGAACCTTGCACACTGAAGGGAGCAGATGAATTGTGTTCTAGAGCTGGTCAGGTTTCAGTACCTCGGGTTTGATCAGCTATCAGGAACCGTATCCCATGAAAAAGAGCAGAACAGATAGAAAGTGAACCCCAAATGCCCCAGTTGGAATTACTCTAGGTTATTGGGTGATTTACAAATGTATCCGGATGTGCACACACAAGGGCTGTTTATAGCAGATGCTGGGAAGGGAAGGTTGGCAGAGACTAGTTTAATTGAAATTGACTATAGTTAGCTTGGGCCCCAAAGTTCAAACTACTCAGAGTTCCAATGATGGACCAGGTCCTCTAGTCAGAGTGTATGGTCTGCTAGTGAGAGAAGGGAATGGGGGCCGAGACTCAGCGGGTCCATTGCCCTCTTCTCTCTGCCACTGACTTGCTCTGTCACCTAGAGCAAGTTACTTCTTTGTGCCTCAGTTCATTCCTCTGAAAAATGGGGATAATTACCCTGATTGTTGGTGTGAGTTTAAGTGCTCTGGGATCCTCCCATGAGAGATAATACAGAAGGGCCAAGTACGGTTAGTATGAAGAAGCATTGGGCACAGGGGATGCCATCATCGGAAGCAGACCCAAGCTTTTTAATTCCTTAATTTGGAATTGGGAAGCAGTAGTTCCGCCATGGTAAATTCAGAGTTTTTTGGTAGTTAAAAATGTCTCTTTTCCAGGCCTCCCTGCTCTTTGTTTCAAGGGACAAAGCGGCTCTCTTTCCAGAGATGGGTTTCAGAGTGGTAGCCGTGTCAGTCTGTATCAGCAAAAACAATGAGGAGTCCTTGTGACACCTTAGAGACTAACACATTTATTTGGGCATATAAATAAATTTGTTAGTCTCTAAGGTGCCACAAGGACTCCTCGTTGTTTTTCCAGAGATGGGATGTCTCTCCACTGAAGTGGACTTCTGCTCTTTAAGGATTCCCCTCCTGTTAATGGCAGCACTTCTGCTATGGAGTAAATTATACACGTAAGCTACTAGGAACCTCGTGTGTTTATTCCCTGGTCCCAGAGTTTCTTGAGTTTCCCATTGCCTCTTATACAGGAACAGAGAAGAGGAGCGGAATCAAAATAGCTCTTGTGAGGTTTATCAGTAAACCTCTAGGCTTTATGCTGGCTTTTACAACAGTGGCCATCTGAGAAGGTAGATGAGTTCTGTGGCAAAAGGTTTGTAGTTATGTGAGAGCTTTGCTCTCACTCTCTCCGAGACCTGCACAAGCATTTCCCTTAAAATCTGTGCACCGCTGTTAGCAACAGCTGTAGCTCTCATGTCAACTATCCACTGGCATTGCAGCCCATGTCGCTGAACACTGCTTCAAACTGGTCTAGACAACACAGTGGTTGAAACATCAGTAGTGTCTCCGCGCTAGCACTCCTGCCTTTGCTGTCATTAGTCGAATTGCATCAGTTGTGGCATAACAGTGGAGTGCCAGACTTTCAGAATATGCTTTTGTGTAAGGCCCCCACAGCACTGATCTAGACAAAACTCTGAATTAACTAGTCCACCATTATCCTTGCAGTTGTTGCATTATTAAGGAAGCGAGGAGATTACCTAGTTACAGTCTTTTTGTTCTATGGACAGTGCCTAGCATAATCATGTCCTGGTCTGTGACTGAGGCTCCAGACCCCGGCGCTACAGTAATACAAATAATACATAATATTTCTAAAGAACGAAATGCAAATTGTAACAACTGAGCTAAGATAGCTGAGATTTCTGAAGAGCTGCTTCTTCCAAGGAGCAGGGCACTTCATCCCAGGAACTGGCTAGGTTCTCCATTCGAGTTCTTTCGTTATAAAATATATCGAGAGCTGAGGGACGGAACCAATATGAGATTTCACTTGTTGGACTTTGGCACTGTGTTTAAGGCTTGGAGTTTTGTTCACTTGGAGATCCAGTATCTTTTTGTTCATATTTGGATTGTGAGAATTTTTGGTTTATGGAGGAATGAGGTTCCATGCTGGACCTGATAACTTATTAGTAAATGTGAGGAGATGTATCCACACAGAAGACCATCACCGCTCATTCCTCTTACCTTCCTCACCCCCCTCAAGGCACGAGAGTTGTTTCCAACCTGCAAAGTTTGGATCCAGATCTCTTCAGTCTTCTTCAGAGTTGGAGGGTGTTTACAGCCAGGATTTTGGTTCAGATCTAACTCTGATTACACTAGTTGGGCTCTACTTCCAGAGTGACAGTTGTTCACACTTGGGTTTTTCCTGCCTTTGTCCCACTGAATAGCCAAGCAGCTCGGGGTCCTTTTAATATAGAATGCCTAAGTATGCCGCATTGAAAGTTTAGTGAACATAGAATTGTGTTCATGTAATATCTTCCCTTCTGTCCCATATATGAGCATTTCCTTCCTGTGGATTAGGTCCTTCTGCTTTTCCCCAAGTTCTGCTTGTGGAATTTGCTGCGAAGTGGCATTATGGGACAGAGTGTCATGTTTTGTGACAGGAGTATTTACCCCTTTTTAGTGGAGGTCATTGTCTTCATTTGTTCTAGGATGCTTTTTGCCCTCATTCACCATTCTGTCCACCTTTTAACTCCTCCCTGGAAACATTTGCCCCTTGAAACAAATGGAACTGGCTGTTATACCATAGTTGTTAGGGGGTCTGTAAAACAACCACTGTCTAGTAAAACTGTTACTATTTTGTGCCTAAAAAGGAAAGTAATAAAGTAACTTTCAAGGGTCTTATTTCTGCCTTGACTTCAAGTGACATTGACATGAACGAGGCCCGGCAGGTACTGCAGAGTGGAAAAAGCATCTTCTCTCGTGTGCGGTGTAATGAGCTGCTGGTTAGTAACGTGTAACTCCTGGCGCTGAAGAGTGTCCACTTCTTGGGCCAGGGCCCGTACCTACTTCTTCATTTGTTTGGTGCCTCATTGGGGACTGTGTCAGAAACACTATTAAGGCTACGGTTTGCTTTGCACTGAACACGGGACTAGGAGTCAGGAGAAGTGGGTTGTTAATCCAGTTCTGCCACTTGCTCAGTGTGTAACTTTGTGTGTCACATTGCCCCTTGAAGCCTCAGCTGTAAATGATATAGGCAGTATTGCTTCAACGGTGCTAGGAGCTTCACAAAACTACATGTGGCCATGGTTCCTGCCCAGAAGAACTCCATCTAAATGTGGAGATAACGAGCACCCGCCTTTGTTATGCTCTCGGAGATCTTCTCTGAGTTGTTATTGCTATTTACTTATTAAGTAGACCAAATGATGTCGTGCTGCCAAAAGGTGCGGGGGTAGCAGTGCTGGAGATTAAAGTAGTCTGCTTATCCACAGAACAAGGGGAAGACTGGCAGCCACCGCAGGGAAAGGATGGATGTTCCAGTGATTAGGATGCCAGCCTGGCATTTGGGAGAGCCAGATTTAATTCCCTGCTCAGCCGCAGAAAGTCTGTGTGACCATGGGCAAGTCACGTGGGGCCAGATTTTGAAAGGTTGAAATCAGTGGGAGTTAGGCACCTAGGCGCTTTCATAAATCCTGCTAGGCACATCAGTTCTCCATCTCTAACATGGGGATAACAGATCTTGCAGAGCTCATAGCAGTGTGAGGAGGATAAAGACATTAATTATGAGGTGCTCAGGTACAATTGTAATAAGGGCCATACAAGTTCTAGAGGTAGAAGCTTTCCTCACCGTAGGGTTGCTGCCAGGGTGTTTTTTAACTGGCCCGGCTGGGTTTTGTATTATTTTGCTGGTTAAAAGACTTAATGTGCTGTTTGTTTTTTCACTTGGTACACATTAGAACGCTCTAAATTCACACCTTTGCTGTCCAGGTAAGGAAAGAAAAATGACACAATAACACATTGCACTAGTATTTTGGTGTAACATGGTTCTCTAAAATATTGTAGCAGTTAGAGTTGGTCCTGGAACCACTTTTGTTGGGCGGGGGGTGGCCAGTGCCTATTTTTTTGGGATGGTGGTGTTGGCCAGTGACCGGGTTTTCTGGGCCTTGTAGGTGGCAACCCTGTAAGTGCCTCAGCTAACTTGTTGTGTGAAGTGTTCCAGCGTTTGGTTGGTTAGTTCCAAAAATCTGTGGCAAACTCACAGAATGTCTCCTCAGAACAAACGGGCCTACTAACTGTTGTCCCATGCAATTGGTGCTGTTGAATAGCTGCTGCTTTCCCCCCTCGGTCGTTTACAAAGCGTTCAGGGATCCTTTGGGGTAAAAAGCACTTTCACGCTGAATCTCTCCAGGTATCATCTACACACCTGCGGCATTGGGGGAACTGCCGCTGTCGTGTCGTTCCTGCACCTTTGCTGATGCCTCTGTGTAAATGAAAGTTTTCCCCCTTCTAAACTATAAGGGTGTGAGCGAGAGCCCGAGCAGCAGCACCCATGCAGCTATTTTAGGCATGCCCGTGGAAGCCCTGATAGCATGGGTCTGTTACCCAAGCCGGGAAGCTTGCTCCCAGCTGTAGTGAAGACCTAACCAATGAGGCCATGGTTCCATGCATCCCACCCCTGCCCTATCATGCACTAAAGCACATATGTATAATATAAACAACAACAAAAACTCACCCCCAAATTAGAATAAACAGGAAAAAAAAACTTGTTGAACTAAAAACATTTGTAGACTCACTCTGCTGATATGTCTGATCCCTTCCCTCCCCCCCCTTCCTGCTCCCCCTTTTTTCTCTGTTTCGATTGTAAGCTTTTCAGAACAGGAAATCTCTCTTATTATGGGTTCAGTGTTTAGTACTATGGCGCCCCAGTTCTGGTCAGGGTCTCTGGCCACTATTCTTATAAATGTCTTGTCACTTGTGGTCTCTTCCATGGGGCTGAATTGTAATGAGTCCTACGCTCGATCTTGAAATCTCTGAATGAACCAAGCAACGGCAGCAGGATGGGTGTGAAGGAGACAGAATCTGTTGCACACAACCGTCATGTTGTTCAGCACAGATGATAAAGTGCATGTAGAAATAACAGAGGACACTTCCAGTGGGGTTTTCGTAAAATCTACATTGACTGACTTGCGTGTAAACTTCTGGGTCCTTGAGAAAATCAGATCACTTATTAGGTGCCTAAGTATGGATTTTTAGAAGCTTAACATTAAGTACCTGCAGTTAGGGTTGGACCCCCATTGTGTTGGTGCTGTATGAACACAAAGTAGGATACAGTCCTTGCTGTGAAGAGTTGACAATCTAACCTGGCAAGTGAGATCCGAAGGGTAGGGGGTGAAGGATACAGTCACATAGATAACCTGAATACAGTTTTTCGTATACATGTATCAATTAAGAAACTACATTTCTGTTAAGGCACTGCTGTTTTATTAAGCCTTTAATCAAGAGGTATATTTTACCAAATAGGTGAGTGTTTTCATCCTCATTTTACAGGTGGGGGGAACCGAGGCAGAGAGGTTACTTGCGGTCAAGCATGGAGTCAGGGTAGAGCCAGAATTAGAACTTGAATTCCTGGCGTGCAATCCTGGGCTTTAAAACTCTTCTCTCTCTGGCTTTAATTTCACCTTTTGTTTAGGGTGAGGTTAGTTTCTTAAATGCTCAAACCAAAAAAATGTGCAACCGCGTAGATAATGAACACTGACTTGTGTGTATTTGCAGGTTGTATTCAAAGAGTCGGGCGCTTCCTACAGAGGATAGATATTGTGGACTCTCTTTGTCAGTTTTATTACGTGGTAGAACAACTGTCTATAGAAAACCAATCATCCAGTCAAACAAAAAACAACTCTCCATAGTGGAGTAAAGAGCCTGTTTCCCACTGAGTGGGCTGTTGATTTTGTTGGGAGTTTTGGGTTCACAAGAAATTCAGAACCAAACCTAGCATTGCTTTGCCCCTCAGTGACTTCATTGTCCTTTGAACGCACCATTCTCTCTGATTACTGTTAACTTGGGTCTTATTCAGCCTTTAATTCACAGTCATCAGAGAAATCACTGAAAGTTTCTTTGCTTTTCCTCCTGGAAGTGACTCCAGCCACTTCCTGAAGCAAAGTCCAAATATTGCGGTTTGACCCACTTGACTTAGTCAGTATGATAGAACAGAGTGTGGATTGTTGTGTGTAATTGCAAGTACTTAGCCGGTAAGGTGTGTATCAAGCACCGGATCAGTTTGTTGGGAAATATTCAAGCCCGTCCAGCTGTGATCAATGAATTAGTTTGTTGAATGGGCTAGTGGAAAATAACTGAGGAATGTCCAGAACTCCTGGTTCTTAGGGAGGGGAGGTGTTTTGGATGATGATGGGCTGTTAGATGTTACTTCTGGGAAGGTGACTTCTCTGAATCTTAAAAACATTTGAGCTAAAACCCCAAGTAAAAGCATCTGCGCAGGCTGTCTACTTTTCTGTCTCTTCCTTTTCCCATTTCTTGAGTCCATATAAAACAGCAAATGTTTACAGCAAGAGTGATGAAAATTACCAATTAACTGCCTGTGAGAAAGCTAGAGAATGGCAGCTGTGAGCAGGCCATTGCTCCCTCCCCGATCTCTGAGTAACCCTATCCCCTTTGCAATTTGCTTTTCAAACTTTCCATTTCTGTGCCACAAGCCAAAAACCCAAGGTGGGTTTATCTGGGGAAAAGAGAGGGGAGAAAGCACAGCGTTGAAAGAGAAACCTTAGCTGCAGGTTTATTCTGGTGTGCAAGAGCTATCTATACCCCTTTTGGCTCAAGAGAGCCAAAGCCCCTTCAGAAGCATCCGGCGTGGCATCCCATTCATGACAGGCATGCTGGCCCTGGCTTGGCCTCCTTGCCTTAGCCTCCGTGAGATTCTCCCTCTGTACACAGGTGCCTTTCCAATTTTAAGATTTGGTTTGAGTGCATAGAATTGATGGAATTTGCACATGAAAATGTCTCATCAGATGCAATTACCATAAATTAGAAAGCACCCAATCGCATACAGGGTTGCTGTTTTGTGTCTTCGGGTTTGGGGCTCTTGAGAACAGCAGGGAATCATGTTGCCTTAAAAATGAGTTTGTCTGCCAGCTTCACTTGGTAATTTTGTTTTGTTTTAATAGCTGCATGTCCACTTTATTATTGACTAGTCCCTCTGTGTGTACCCTACTGTCCTGCGTATCAATCCTATTATATGGTTTGAAGGACACTTAGCCATAGAAGTAACTGAGTGGCTGTGTCGTGAGAAATATGAAAGTGTTCTGCAGTGCCTTTCTTTTCCTTTCACTGTAACCTCCATGAAACATGGATGGGTACAATCCTGTCTCAGCTGGGCTCGTACTGTGGCTCACTTTTCTTCATGGATTCATAGGAATCAGAGATGGAGAAAGTCCTCTAATGTCCCATTCAGCCCATGCCCGTTACTGGTGCAGGGCTGTTCTCTGCTGTGCCCACTGTAACAGATCTCCACGTCGCACAGCTTTCCCTGAGGTTCAGGCCGTGCATGTGCTTGACTTCTGTCCTTAGCGCAGGTACTTTTCAAACTCCTAAGAGAAAGACAAGGTGGGTGAGGTAATATCTTCTATTGGACCAGCTTCTGTTGGTGAGAGACACAAGCTTTTGAGCTTACACAGAGCTCTTCAGCTCTGGAAAAGATACTCAGGCCTGATGTACACTAGGAATTTACTTTGGTATAGCTGCGTCACTCCGGGGTGTGAAAATCCACACCCCCGAGAGATGCAGCTAGACCGACCTAATCCCTGGTGCAGAACTGCGCTAGGTTTAGAATTCTCCCGTCAGTGTCGCTACTGCATCTTGGGGAAGTGGAGTACCTATGCTGAAAGGCGAAGCCCTCCTGGGCAGGGGTAGTGTCTTCACTGAAGTACTACAGCTGCAACATTTGAAGTGTAGATGAGCCCTCAGCTGAAGGCAAGGTGGAACAGATAAGGAATTAACATGCTGCAAGAGACCATTCAAGGTGAAGTGGATTGTTAACATATCTAGCTAGGATCATAGGACAAAGGAGGATTAGTGGATTACAGAGTGTTATAATGAGCCATAAATCTAGTGTCTTTATTAAGTACATAATGTTTGGTGTCTAGCAGAATTAGGAGTTTGCGTCCCCAGGCTCATCTTCTGAAGGTGTTGTGCAGGTTTCCTGAGAGGTCAGATATAGAGTGATTGTTCTGTGACAGGTGTTCGCTCATGAGTGATAAGGTGTTTGTCTTTTATCATTTTTCTGTGTGAGTTCATTCTAATAAACAGATAATGGAATGTCTCCTTTGAGGGAGTTAGCTGCCAGTTAGGGTATGTCCAGACTACCCGCCGAATCGGCAGGTAGTAATCGATCTATCGGGGATCGATATATCATGTCTCATCTAGAAGCAATATATCGATCCCCGAATGTGCTCACCGTCAATTCCGGAACTCCACCAGGGCGAGCGGTGGTAGTGGAGTTGACGGGGGAGCCGCGGCCGTCAATCCTGCGCCGTGAGGACCCGAGGTAAGTCGAAATAAGATACGTCGACTTCAGCTACACTATTCCCGTGGCTGAAGTTGCGTATCTTACATCGACACCTCCCCCCCCCAAAGTGTAGACCAGCCCTTAGTGTTAAAGCAGCCTTTTTTTGTGGTGTGGTGGATTTGTTTGGGGGATTAGGTTAAGGGTCACTGCTCGCTTCTTTGCAGCCACTTCATGGCTGACAGGTAGCATCTAGAGACCCACGTTAAGCCTTCCTTTTGAGTCAGGCAAGTACTTCCTCCATTGTATAGATGTAGAAACTGAGGCACCATAAAGAAAAACTAAGTGACTTGCCTTACATCACCCAGTAAGTCATAATGTGCAAGGCACTCAGATATCGACATTATTCGACATTGGTGAGGCCTCATCTGGAATACTGTGTCCAGTTTTGGGCCCCACACTACAAGAAGGATGTGGAAAAATTGGAAAGAGTCCAACGGAGGGCAACAAAAGTGATTAGGGGTCTGGAGCACATGACTTATGAGGAGAGGCTGAGGGAACTGGGATTGTTTAGTCTCCAGAAGAGAAGAATGAGGGGGGATTTGATAGCAGCCTTCAACTACCTGAAGGGGGGTTCCAAAGAGGATGGAGCTCGGCTGTTCTCAGTGGTGGCAGATGACAGAACAAGGAGCAATGGTCTCAAGTTGCAGTGGGGGAGGTCCAGGTTGGATATTAGGAAAAACTATTTCACTAGGAGGGTGGTGAAGCACTGGAATGCGTTACCTAGGAAGGTGGTGGAGTCTCCTTCCTTGGAGGTTTTTAAGGCCCGGCTTGACAAAGCCCTGGCTGGGATGATTTAGTTGGGAATTGGTCCTGCTTTGAGCAGGGGGTTGGACTAGATGACCTCTTAAGGTCCCTTCCAGCCCTGATCTTCTATGATTCTATGATATCAGGCTGATGAGTGCAATATAAACACCTAGATCAATAGCTGGTGACAGAACTGGGAATAGAATCCAGGCATCTTGTTTCCCAGTCTCTGACTCTTGCCACTAGATTCACTCCCCCCACATTTTCCTCAGCACCACTTTTCAATCAGTCACTTACACTTAGGGCTGGAAGAAATGCACCAAACAGATGCCTTTTCCTTCTACACGCCCAATGCAAGGGCCTACTTGACAACTCTCTGCCAGGGTTTGTCTGCCGCAGGACATACAGTTCTGACTTACAAAACGTCTGCTTAAAGCCACTGTCTTTGCAATGTAGACGGTGTAGACGTTTCCTAAATGTATATTTATCTAATATTAAAAAGACAGATATCCAAATACCACTAATACCTGTAAGTTTCAACTTCTCCGTGGGCCTGATCCAGAGCACTTTGCAGTTAATGAGGGACTTTCCATTGACTTCAGTGGATGTTGAATGAGGCCCTCTGGCTGCAGCGGTCTGTAGTTTCCTACATGGAAACTATAGTGGCCATATTGCAGAAGAGCAGTACCATCATTACTGACACAGGCGGAGATGATTCTGACGTGTTCAACAGTGTGATTTGCATCAGCACTTGGGGTTTGAAGTATCTTTCCTCCAAAACATAGGATTTCTCTGTGCTTCGATGTAGTACATGTGTCCAGGCTCAAAGGGACCTGAACCGCATTGAAGTAATGAAGGGAAAGTGGCGGGGGGCCTAAGGACTTGGATAGGTTACTTAACCAAAGAGGAGGGGGGTCGGAGTAATCCTGGTGAACAGGCGCATCTGCTTGGCTTAAACATGCTCTCTCTAGAACACTTCTAGCCTGGAGAGCTTGGGACCAGAATTTGGATTTTGTCCAGAGGTGCTGCTAGACTGTTGGCCTGGCCTGTAGCTCTGTTTCCTTTTGATCCTTCATCTGTGGAACATAGGAACTGCCAGACTAGATCAGACCTCCGTTTCATCACTGCAGGATCCTGTCTCTGACAGTGGCCAGCACCACATGCTTGAGAGGAATGTGTAAGAAACTCCAATAGGCAGATGTGGGGTAATCTACTCCCCAACATTCGGTCTTTTTCTGGTCTCCAGTAGTTCGATAGGTTTGAAGCACTGAAACATGACATTGAATATCCCTCCCACAATGTTTCTTGTCATAATTTATAACCGCTCTGGATTACCTTGGTTTTAGCAAAGCAAAGGGGATTTAAAAACATGACATCTCTTTTTGTGTGCCTTTTGCTGCTTTTTCCCAGCCTGTGGCTCCAGGAAATGCTCTGTATGGTTTGGGATCGAGGTGGGCGCTCTGCTAGCGTGACAGTCCATCTGTAAGTGATCTTGCTGCTTAGCATGGCAGCTTGTGACAGGCTGTAGCTTGTGGGGAAGCAAAAATGTTTTTCTTTCTACTCTAGGGAATGCAAAGGGGCTGCAAAAATCCAGGTGTCCGATCAGCCACACTTGGTTAAGAAACCAATATTCTAGTAAGCCTGTGATTAACTAAAGCCAATCTTATCTGTATGTACCTCCCCCTAGCCTCCCCGAGCTAAGCACAAAGGACACATGCAGCTTTGTGTGTAGGACTAAATGCACTAAGATGCCCTCAGTCCATCCAGTCATTTGGGAAGCGGAGTATTCCTAACCTTCCCCAAGTGCCATTGTAAGTGGGTGTGTTTGAGACAGTCAGAAGGGAAAGGTAATTATTGCAACTTCTTTGTCTCTTCAGACTGTCTGTGCAGAGTGCTGCCCCTTACAGGCTGACATGCCCAAAGAGAAGCCACCATATCACCCCAGTCCTCCAGCACTCTCGCTGACTCCTATCCTTTGCAGGATCCGAAATTACCATCCTTGTTTTTCATAGCCCTCCATGGACCTGCTCCAGTCTGCCTCACACCCCTTCTCTCTCGGCCGTTTAGCATTAACTGGTGCTCTATTCCTTCTCACTATGGGGACAAGAGCCTTCACCTTGGCAGCTCCTTCAGTCAGGAGAAGCCTCTGTGTATGTTATGTCTCTGCCTCATTGATTTTCCATCTGTTTTCAGGTCTCAGCTGCAAGAATCTCTTCTCCTTTGGCTCTTAATTTCTCTTTCCCTCCTCATCAGTTTTTCCTTTTAAATGTAGCTTTCTTCTTTAACTCAAAGCATTTTGGGATTGGGTTGGTGCAAAAACAGTGTGCTGGTATCTGAACTGATCACAAGAAATGTCCCAGTAACTTCATCAAGGCCCTGGATCAAAGCCTCTTGAAATCAATGGGAGTCCTGTGACAGTGTACCCCATAAGGCTTTATGGGGAGGGGGTGCTTATAAATGTATGTAGGACATAACTGGAATATGTTTTGTGCTGCCTGTGCCATGTAACATATCTCCGTAAAGGTTATGATCTACTATATCTATTCATCCTATTTGTACATATATATCATTTTCTACTTGAGGTTAAGAATATGGGCTGTATGCTTGCTTGGTTTCTAAGTAAGCTTTGGGAGGCATTTGGTCGACTTCTTTAGGAAGGAATTCGCCAGGTTAAGTACCTGATCAGGAAACACTTAGAGAACAATGCGTCTTGGAATGCTCCAATCCACATAAAAAGCAACAGAGGGTCCTGTGGCACCTTTAAGACTAACAGAAGTATTGGGAGCATAAGCTTTCGTGGTTAAGAACCTCACTTCTTCAGATGCAAGTAATGGAAATCTCCAGAGGCAGGTATATATCAGTGTGGAGGGAGGTTGATATTCTGCCCACATATCTACACCAGCAACACCATCACTGGACCTAACCAGATCAGCTACAACATCACCGGCTCATTCACCTGCACATCCACCAATGTTATATATGCCATCATATGCCAGCAATGCCCCTCTGCTATGTACATTGGCCAAACTGGACAGTCACTACGCAAGAGGATAAATGGACACAAGTCAGGTATCAGGAATGGCAATATACAAAAACCTGTAGGAGAACACTTCAACCTCCCTGGCCACACAATAGCAGATGTAAAGGTTGCCATCTTACAGCAAAAAAAACTTCAGGACCAGACTCCAAAGAGAAACTGCTGAGCTCCAGTTCATTTGCAAATTTGACACCATCAGGTCAGGATTAAACAAAGACTGTGAATGGCTATCCAACTACAGAAACAGTTTCTCCTCCCTTGGTGTTCACACCTCAACTGCTAGCAGAGCACCTCACCCTCCCTGATTGAACTAACCTCGTTATCTCCACACTGATATATACCTGCCTCTGGAGATTTCCATTACTTGCATCTGAAGAAGTGAGGTTCTTACCCACGAAAGCTTATGCTCCCAGTACTTCTGTTAGTCTTTAAAGGTGCCACAGGACCCTCTGTTGCTTTTTACAGATTCAGACTAACATGGCTACCCCTCTGATACCAATCCACATAAGAAGTCTTCCTGGAGACATGCAAGATACCATGTGGACAATGGCTTCAGCCTGTAAAGACTGAGTCATGCAGGGACATGTGACTTGCCCAGGTGACTCCAGAACTCCATCTTGGAGCTGGACTTTGCATAGGAGGGAGGAGGGGGGGGTCTCCACCCACGAGAGAGAGTCTATTTAAACCCGTGGGAGGCCCCTCCATTTTTGTCTTCAACTGGCTAAAGAAGGAGCCTCTCCACCCCCCCAGGATACTGGAAGGAAACTGAAACAAAGGACAGTAACTACAGGGGTTGTGAGTGATTGCTGGACCCAGGCTAAAAGGAGATTAGCCTGTAAAAGGGAGCATTCTGGAACTGATGAGGAACTTATCTGTATTTAGTTTGATTAGACATAGATTTGCGCATTTTATTTTATTTTGCTTGTTGACTTACTTTGTTCTGTCTGTTACTACTTGGAACCACTTAAATCCTATTTTCTGTATTTAATAAAATCACTTTTTATTTAGTAATTTACTCAGAGTATGTATTAATACCTGGGGGAGCAAACAACTGTGCATATCTCTCTATCAGTGTTATAGAGGGCGAACAATTTCTGGGTTTGCCCTGCATAAGCTTTATACAGGGTAAAAGGGATTTATTTGGGTTTAGACCCCATTGGGAGTTGGGCATCTGAGTGCTAAAGACAAGCACACTTCTGTGAGCTGTTTTCAGGTAAACTTGCAGCTTTGGGACAAGTGATTCAGACCCTGGGTCTGTGTTGCAGCAGATGGGAGTGTCTGGCTCAGCAAGACAGGGTGCTGGAGTCCTGAGCTGGCAGGGAAAACAGGAGCAGAGGTAGTCTTTTGCACATCGGGTGGCAGCTCCTAAGGGGGTTTCTGTGATCCAACCTGTCACAAGTCCTTCCAGTGATTTCAATTAGCTCTGGATCAGGCCTTAATTGACTAATTATATCTCCTGACTGGGAATGTAGTTAAGCTGTGGAAACATCTACCAACTGCATGATATTTTCACACAGTCTGTTCCATGCAGGAAACTCAATTCTTTATTAAGCTGAATAGTATTTTTTGTTGTTGTTGCAAATTCCCTATTTCTTTTTTACCTTTTAAATGTATTCCGGGGGTGGGGAGGAGTCTGCAGTCTGTGGCAGTGAATGGCACGTGGCACTTTTCTCCTCTGTCTTGCCATCTCCACTTCAGCAGTGAAATGATTAAATACTGGAGTTCAAGCGTGGAGCAGTTCCTCTGGCATTGAAGCTGTATTGTGCCTTCCTCTGGTATAGATGTTCCCTGATCAGTGTGTAACAGCAGCTTCAGTCAATCCCCTAAAATGCCCTCTAGGGGGCATAACATGCCTGTATTTTTGCTAGGGTCTGGTGTATGCCTTGTAAAACATGTTTGCGGCCACAGAGAGGAGGTTCCTCAGAAAAGGGCTGTAGGTAAATTAAACGAGGACTAAAAGAAACAACAAAATATAAACATGTTTAGCAAGGAATAATGGCCTAGCCAGAAACCCATGGCCTTTTGCCCATCAGCAGTACGTTTTATGACATTGCGACTAACCGGTTCCACTTTTTCTTTTGAGATGTTCTAACCCAGTGGCTCTCAATCTTTCCAGACTACTGTACCTCTTTCAGAAGTCTGATTTCTCTTCTGTACCCCCAGTTTCAGCTCACTTAAAAACTGCTTGCTTACAAAACCAGACATAAAAATACTTATTTTTACCATCTAATTATAAAATGAATCAATTGGAATATAAATATTGTACTTACATTTCAGTGTGTAGTATATAGAGCAGTATAAACAAGTCATTGTATGAAATTTTAGTTTGTACTGACTTCACTAGTGCTTTTTATGTAGCTTGTTGTAAAACTAGGCACTTATCTTGATGAGCTGATGTACTCCATGGAGACTCTCTGAGTACTCCCAGGGGTACACGTATCCCTGGTTGAGAACCACTGTTCTAACCAACATTATTTTTACTTGTGCTTTAAGATCTGGGACTCATGAGGAAATGGAGATGGAAAGCAGCAATGAAATCAGTTGCTGTAAGTAACTTTCTCCCTCTTCCTCCCCTGCCCTCACCAAAACAAGCTTATTTTCTGGAACTATTACAGTTGTTTAAATGGGATGAGGTGGAGAAAGGTCAGTGTTTTAAAACTTAGACTTATGTATGCAGACAAGAAATAGTGGCTATAACCATCCCAAATGTTGTGAGCCCGTGTGCAAGGGGTTTAACAGCAGCAATAACAAACAATATTGTGTATGCCACTTTAACCCATGACTTTGAAGTGTGCGTGGCTGCCCCCATCTCTAACATAAAGGTCCCAGCAAGTAACACTCCACCTTGATTTGAGCAGTGTACCCGGAAGTCAAAGTGGAGCACGGCATGTTGGTACTCGTAGTCTGTCTTCCTTTCAATGCAAATCAGGTGCAACCTTCTGCTTCTGGTAAGCTGAGAACATGTTCCTGGGTTGGCCAGTGTCTGTCTCACCCTTTGTTGGTGTTTAAATAGCTGTAATGTCACACTGACAGATTTGGGCTGTGTGGTGGAGTGGGGTTTTATTTTAAACATAGTTTTATTGCTTTTACAGTTAACGCGGCTTGTTGCATAAAGCTACTATGCGTGGTAGTAGTTGTGTGAGCCACATGCCTCCAAAGCTGCTGCAGATGTGTTGAAAACCTTTCTGAGTAAACCCTGTTTACAGTGCTCCCATAATTAGCTTCTGCCCTGGTATATCTGATCTTTGTGTTAGAATTAGACTGTTTATTTTGGGGTTTGTTACATTTTGCATAATACACTGAATTCTGCTTAACTGATTCCTAATATTCCAACGGGGGTCACTCATAATTCTTATTTTATGACTTTCTTAAAGCAAGCCCAACGTTCTGAATCTCCACAGTCCAAAAGGTGACATTTAAATTTTTCACTCCCTTCTTTCTGTTGTCTCTGGGTTTAGGTATTTCTGGTTTGATCAGTAGATCAGGCAGAAGAGAAGGAGCCAGAAAACCCCTGCCAAAATCTGAAATAGGTATCTTCAGTGGTTGAAGAACAAACTCAGGAAATGTTTAAGGGTACACATGCTAGTCAGTTGGGTACTTCGTTGCTGTGTCTCCTCACAGCTACAGAGCCTTGCATTCAGATGGCAAGCTGCTATCTGTACGCTGGGATATTTAGTGGCTTTTACCAAGTTAGCTGGCTAGTGAAGGGCTGGCATTGTTCCGGCTTCTATCTAAATTTGTCTCTTAGCCAAACAAATACAGTTTCATGCTGCAATTCCCACACGCCAATCAATGGCATACAGGGATAGTGTAGATAAACCTGGATGCACAGACATCTTGCTTTCGGTTTCTGTAATTACACAGCAGTAATGATGCTGCTGGAAAGAGCCCTGTTCTTTGTTACCCTTCTACACCTTGTGCTGAAAGGGGACTGCAGAGCAATGATGAAATGTAAGGGAAGAACAACATGGGAATGGGAGGCACAGTCCCTTCCCCTCAAGGACACACATCTGGAGTAAAGCTCTCTCTGAAGGATACTGTGACTTTAAAAGCATGGGATTAAATTCTGATAGAATCAAATGCCCTCAATTTTAAAAAATCACTTCCACTGTGATTCTGTATAACTATGTACAAATCCTGTCATTGGAGGGTTTTAAGAACAGGTTAGACAAACATCTGGCAGGGATGGTCTTGGTTTACATGATCCTGTCTCAATGCTGGGGGTTGTATTTGATGGCCGCTCGAGGTCCCTTCCAGTTCTACATTTCTATGATTCTAAAACACGTTAATGTTTTTTCTCCTCTGCTGATATTTATAAGTGTCTTTCCTACGGAAGAGAGTGGGTAGGCTTGAGAAAACCATCCTAAACGTGGTTGGCCCAGCCGTTTTCCCCGGTCACAGCTTTCTGTGTACACATGCCCGCCTGCGGCCTCTTTGGTTTCAGCTTTGCTCCTGTTCTTAATAGTAACATCTCCATACAGGGTCCTGAGAGCAATGTCTCATGTTAGTGAACCACACAGCAATTCCCCTGACTTTCAACAGAGCAATGAAACTGACTATAGGCAAAGTCCTTTCAAAGGCACAGAGTAAATAAACTGGGGAAAAGATTTTAGGGATAGCTTGTAGCAGTGGGTGGTACCAGAAGTTCACAGGTGAATGTGGTTATCAAATCGGTGACAGTAAAATGTATTCTGCAACATTAGTTAAATCATTCGGTATTTCTGCAATCAGTGACGCTTACTTTAGGTGGAAAGTTGAGAACCTAAAATGGGGAAGGTCCCTTAATCAAGAAGGAGAGTGAGGGAGTTCAGAAATTAGACCTCTTTGGGTCATCTTGTGCATCATCCTGCCAGCGCAGGACTGTTCAGTATGTTCCCCAGGTGCTTTATTTGGGCCCGTTTTTAAATATGGGGAGATAGAATCATAGACTATCAGTGTTGGAAGGGACCTCAGGAGGTCATCTAGTCCAACCCCCTGCTCAACGCAGGAACAATCCCCAGACGGATTTTTGCCCCAGATCCCTAAATGGCCCCCTCAAGGATTGAACAAGATGGAGCTTTGTATGCTGGGGTGGGGCCTCTCCTCCCTTCAGGCCCCCTCTGCATTAAAGAGAAAAGGATGGGCATAATTTGCTGTGCTCTATGCAGATTATGTGCAGCCTTTGAGCCCCCATCAGACTGCTGGTTCAGCTCTCGGTTCAGCAAAGCGTGGGCACTCCGTGAGAGCACTGTGTCTGTGTATGGTACTGCTGTCTGTGTAGTAAATAATGCAGTGTGTCTGTGTAGCATAGCTGGTAAGTAAGACACTCGTCGGTTCACTACATTGTGAAGTAATGAAGTGGAAATGAACTCCCTGCCTGGAGAAGAGAGAGGGGAGGGGATTAACCTCCCGACAGTAGCACTCCGCTGCGGAGATTGATGGGATGTGCTGACGTCGGGCGCCAAACACGACCATCTCACTTTGCAGAGCAATTAATCTAAAGATTCAGTAATCTGTCATCCTCTCACACTCCCTAATAGGTGGCGGGAGTCTCACCAGAGCCGGGAAATTGTTGGGGTGGTTTGAGAAGGGCTTTGCATGGTGTTTTTTTCCCCCCCTCCCACTCCCTCCCTCTTCCTCTTGGCTTACGCAGCTGAGGAAGAGTTGGTGTTTGAACACGTTAGAACATCCTTTCCTAGCTATACGCTGGGATGGCAGGATTCTAGATTGCGCCTGTGGTTTCATCACACTTTTTGTGTTAAGGCCCTGATTCAGGAAGCCACCTGAGCGTCTGCTTTTTCATTCCTAGTCAGCAAAGCACTTACTGTCTTCAGTGAGATTTTTAGAATGTGCTTAAGTGCTTTGTTGAATCGGAGTTTAAAGGGTAAAATGCTGGGTTTTTATTCCTGACCTTTTTCCACAAGTGCAACCATTGAGTGGGGTGGATAAGGAGACACATTCTCAACTATTTACTATCCTGTTTGTCACTGTCCGTGTGTCTGCATGGCTAATGTTGTTCTTACTACTGATTCACCCAGCATAATGATGTGCCCCTTGTAATCGCTGAATTCAAATATATGGAGGCAACGTGCCTGACCTGTGATCACATTCCGCCATGTGCTTGCTGCAGCCTTGGTGCAGTTATTGATTGAAAAACGTGTATTTAATCTGGAGAAAGTGGTTTAGTGGTCATGACAGGGAAGGATCAACAGCTCTGCGGTGTATATAGTGCATAGGCATTTCTCTACAGCTCTGCCAATGCATCTCAGCCCTGACCTACAGTATGGTTCCAGCTGCAGGCTTGCAGGCAGTTTTGTCCAAGCCCCGCCCTCCTGAGCGGGAGCCCAATCTCGTATACTTGTCATGAACCTTATGAGTGGTGACTGTTACTCTTGATTGACGGTTGCAAGTAGTTTCATAGTTTTGTGCTGTGGAAGAGATTGAGATGAGGCCCCACCAAAACGAAACAAAACCAAAACAACTGAAAACAAAAGAAAACCCTCCTTTTTACTGGTGACTGCGTTTGGGTTATGAAATAGGGCCAACATAAGTGAGAGGCAGTGCGTTAAATCACTGTGCTGGTGAGTCCCAACAGGCAGTCTTTTGAAACATCCGGTCTGCTGTCCTCCATGTAGACCATTAGAAGAAAGGTCGGAAGTAGTCTCTACAGAAGAAAGGTAGTTAAATAGTTCCAGGATCCCTAGGGCCTATTCCTGGCTCTGCCACAGACTCCCTGTATGGTCTTGGGCAAATCTCTTCACCTTTATAGAAACCTCTTAGAGGGTATCGAAAAATAATGTACAGAAATCATTTTGAGATACTCTTATGAAAAGCATTATGGAGGGACATAGTATTAGGCCATGTCTACGCTATGGGTGCTACATTGGCACAGTAATGGTGCCTCAGCTGTGCCATTGTAATGCCATAGTGTAGATGCTTCCTACAGTGACGGAAGGGTTTTTTCCATCGCTGTAGGATCTCCGCTTCCCAGAGCTCCAGTAGCTGGGTTGATGGAAGCATTCTTCTGTTGAACTCGCTGCATCTATGCCGGTATTTAGGCTGGCATAGTAACGGTGCTACAGGGTGTGAATTTTTCATATGTTGACCCAATGCTTAAGTGTAGACCAGGCCGCTCTTCCCTGAGAGCCACATGAGGAGAGAAAATGCCCAATTGACTTGGCTGTCTCCAGATGGCCAATGTCTCTTGTTTTCTTGTTGACTCTATCTCCCCTTGTAAGTACTCTCACACTTCTTATCACACTGTCTGTACTCGGCTAGCTTGATTATCACTTCAAAAGTTTTTTTTTTTTTCTCTTAATTAATTGGCCTCTCAGAGTTGGTAAGACAACTCCCACCTGTTTATGCTCTCTGTATGTGTGTATATATATCTCCTCATTATATGTTCCATTCTATATGCATCCGAAGAAGTGGGCTGTAGTCCACGAAAGCTTATGCTCTAATAAATTTGTTAGTCTCTAAGGTGCCACAAGTACTCCTGTTCTTCTTTTTGCGGATACAGACTAACACGGCTGTTACTCTGAAACTTGTTTTCTTGGCTAGATGCATATTTGCGAATAGCTGGGGAGAACTAGTATGATAACTTTCTGATTTGCGGTGGTGGGGTGTGTGTGTGTGTGTGTGTTCCTGTGTGTTTTAAATGTATTTGAACCTAGTGATAAAGATTTCAAAAGCAGGACATTTTAAAAATTGGCCACAAAATTCAAATGTCCCATTTGGACAGTCGAGAATAACAACTCCTAACCAAGCATACACAGGTTCTTCAGGCCAGGGTTTATTTGATTATAATGCCTAGGTTACACGTTAATGGATATTGTATACTGCTAGTGACAAGGAGTTTTGGACTGAGGGGCGCACTCCAAGTTATTGAGGGCAGGATAGTACCTAGCTAGCTGCTGTCAGAAAAGGAGCAGGAGAACTGAGATGTGGCCATTGTCCCTTAAAAAAGGGACACTGCAGTCCCTAGTACAGGCTGCTTGCACAGTTGCTACAAATCTGGAAGCACAAGTGGCATGACATGTTAATGTTCTAGTGTTTAACCCCTCCCAGCAGGAGAGGATGCCTTGGAGTATTAATAGCCGTACGGTTTGTGAACTTACATGGCTGTACTGAAACCTAATGCCAACTACTTTCACACATGTTGCCCTGCAGATGGACAGAATTATTTCAGAGAGTCACTGTAAGCTACAAAATACATGTCTGTTTCTAGGGCTAGGAGCCACGCTGCCGAGTTAAAACCACAGATCCTTTATCTACATTGTTCTCTCATCCCTCTGCCTTTGTTTAAAGCTTGAAACAATAGGGAAAAAAATTGGACACTGCAATAAGGCAGATGACTGAACTTGTTGAATTCAGGAATTGGAGAAAATATCCCGGCATAGCAAAGACTGGACTCCTTCCTTCAGAACTGCTTCCATGAATCCCTGCTGTCCATCAGGCATTGTGCTGTGCAGACCCGGGAGCGTTGGAAAGCAGTAGGGTACTTTGGGGCCAGTCTTTCCTTGTAGCCAGCAGGGGGCTCTGGTGTCATTCGAACCCCCTCTGTTTTCATTTCCTCGGCCTGCCCTTTGAATCCAAAGTTTCCTCCCTTTGAAACTTCAGATCCTTAAGTAACTGTCCCTCAGTGCTGCCTTTTGGTGGCTTACCTCTGCCAGATGGGTGAGGAAGCTTCAGGCCCTTATTTCTGATCCCCTCTTTTAACATTTCCTTCTTGACACAGTGCGTAGCCTGGGTATTATTGTGCATAGATTGGAAGAATGCTCTGTTTTCTCCGAGGATTCTGCAGAGATCCTTGCTTTTGAGTGTTGGGGAAGAGGGCCATGCTGGAGAGTCACCTCTGAGCAGCATCTCTCTTACGCATAACAGATTGCTGCAGTGTTCTTTCAGGATGGTAAATGGGCTGATTCATAGATTCTAGGACTGGACGGGACCTCGAGAGGTCGAGTCCAGTCCCCTGCCACCACATCACCTCGCTTCCACGGCATGTTTTCCATGGTCCTCCTTGCCAATTGCTGCAGCACAACTGCTTTGATGGCAGTCCTTGCCTTTGCCTTCTTAGCAATGTGAAGTCACTTCATCTCTGTATGGCTCTGCTTCCCTTCTTGCCCTAGTTTGTCTTGCATGCAGAGATTTAAACTCTGTGCGGTTGTTCAGTGCCTAGCACAATGGGGCCCTGATCTCAGCTGGGGCCTTTCTAGGAGATACTGAAGTGAACACATAGAACCATAGAATATCAGGGTTGGAAGGGACCTCAGGAGGTCATTTATTGAGATGCCTTTGGAGCATTTTAGTTGGCCTTGTGACGACAGTAGACTCTCTAGCACAGTGGTAATCCATTTTTTTTGGTCAAGGAGCAAATTTCTTGGTGAAGGTATAGTCAAGGTCCAGACTCCAGAGAAAATAATAAAAAATAATGATAATAAGTCAATAAAAATATTTCAGGGTCTGGTTAAAAGCCGCTGGCAGTCCAGATTTGGCCCCCGGTCCGCCTATTGACTACCCCTGATCTAGCAGCTGTTTGGCTTTTAAGGGCTGTGTTGGTGTGGTTGCCCCAGTGTTCACCACTGTAAGTGATCAACAAAACCCGTGATAATGAAAAAATCCTCTTTCAAAGGACAAGAGAATGCAGAATTTAGTGGTGTGAATTCAGATAGGACACAGTCTTGCAAATGCTGAGAATAGCAGGGTTCTTGATGCAAGCTGTGCCAGCTGCCTTGACCATAATAATATGGTTATGTCCTGCTAGTCCTCTTCAAAGTACTATGCAAATAAGTAATCCTACAGGGAGGGAACTGTTACCCCAGTTTTACAGATGGGAGAGAGATTGTGACTCACCTAGGTCATACTGGGAATTGCTGCTAGAACTGGGATTGGAACACGAGTCCCTAATTCCTGGGCCCGTGCTTAGACAAGTAGATCACATCGATAACCTTGAAAGGAGTCCCTTCCAACCAAAGGAAGATTGGGTTAGTGTGTGTGCAGTGTATACCATTTACATTCTACAGTAATAAATGCTGCTAGACTAAAGCTTTTCCATAGGGTACCTCTTAAAAGAATATACTTTTTAATATTTGCAATATGAAATATTAAAATTTACTAAATGTCTCAGTTGGGGCTGAACTTTCAGGAAATTGTTGCTACCTGCTTTGTGTTGGTTTGTACTCTTAATGCCTTTTTAGAGAGAGAAATACACTGGAGAGGAGAGAGAGCTTTTGTCAGTGGTAAATATTTCTATTGTTTAATATCATATGTAATGCAAATTACTGAACGTTGCATTAGAAATTGCTTCCTAGGTTGTTATAAATTTCCATGTAGCTAAATATTGATAATCTGCTTCAGCTTTATTGGTCTGTGTTCTCTTAGGCTGCCATGTTTTTCCACTTTTTATGGATATGAAAAATCAAAGATGGTGTATTATTATAAATAGCCGCCCAGTTTAATTGTATTGTACATCCAAAATCATCTGTGTTCATCTTAAGAACATAAGAATGGCCACACTGGGTCAGACCAATGGTCCATCCAGCCTAGTATCCAGTCTTCCAACATGGGCTTTAGAGCAGTGGTTCTCAAACTAGGGCCGCCACTTGTTCAAACCGGCCCGGCCTGCCAGGGGCTTTCCCTGTTTACCTGCCGCGTCCGCAGGTTCAGCCGATCGCAGCTCCCAATGGTCACGGTTCGCCGCTCCAGGCCAATGGGGGTGGCAGCCAGTACGCCCCTCGGCCTGCGCCGCTTCCTGCAGCTCCCATTGGTCTGGAGCGGCAAACCGCGGCCACTGGGAGCTGCGATCGGCTGAACCTGAGGACGCGGCAGGTAAACAAACCGGCCTGGCCCGCCAGGGGCTTTCCCTGAACAAGCGGCGGCCCTATTTGAGAACCATTGCTTTAGAGGGAATGAACAGAACAAGTAATCTTCAAGTGATCTATCCCCTGTCATCCACTCCCAGTTTCTGGCAAACAGAGGCTAGGGACGCTTCAGAGCATGGTTTTGCATCCCTGCCCATCCTGGATAATAGCCACTGATGGACCTATCCTCCATGAATTTATCTAGTACTTTTTTGAACCCTGTTAGTCTTGGCCTTCACAACATCCTCGGGCAAGGAGTTCCACAGGTTGACTGTGCATTGTGTGAAGAAATACTTCCTTTTCTTTGTTTTAAACCTGCTGCCTATTCATTTAATTTAATTTCAAAATCAGTGGGGAAGGGCTGAGTTATACGTGTCTGCTAACCGCCAGCTTTTCAGTGTATGTCATTAACACACTTTAAGGAAGGCAAGCTAGCGTGGTACTCTTGAGATAGGTGATGGGAGCCGAGAGGGAATCAGACTTGTATCAGGAAGCAGGGTTGTAAATGAAGCAATAAGTAATCTAGTAATAACAAGGTCACCCATGGTTTGTCCACCTGAGGGCTGCTTTGACAACTGTCAGGAGCCTGAGGGCTCTGCATAACAGATCATGTCTTGGCCCTTGTCTTTAATACGTTGGTGCAGCCAGTGGAGATGATGGGTCCCATGGTGCAGTGCTCCATCTGGAGTTGGGCAGCCCTCCCCCACCCTGCTCCTCTGTTTCTCCTCCCCATTGTCTTGTGTGCCTTGCAGCAATGTGATCCCGCTGTTGCTAGAAGGGCTGGCGAGAATGTATGGGTGGCACCTGATTGCTGTAGGTATGGAAAGGATGGGGGATAGAGAGAGGGTTAGAAGTGGAGTTTGTCTCATGATCAGTTATCCTCCCCCCCCCCCCCCCCCCCCGTCACATCAAGAAGTGACATTGCTTCTGTCAATTCTCAGGAGCAATAATACCAGATTCATTTCTCTCCCGCAAGGGCTGGTAGATATCTAGGGAACGCTCACAGGTGCTTCTGGGAGTTGTGCACATATATCAAAAGGAGGAGAGACCCCTGGAAGAATTTCTAAAAGTTTTTGCTGAGTTTGTAAGAAAAAACAACTTGATTGTATTTTCTCTGATATTCTTACAGGCATATAGTACTTTCTGGGGAATTTAGATGGCCAGACTAGCTACCTGAGTTGGCCATTAACTTTGGCAAAAAGGTCTCTTGGATCCTGAATGCCCACAAGTGGTCGGGACCTCAAGTTTTACACCTCCAGAAGGTGGCACCTTCAGAAACACAACACCTTCAGAACCACTCTGTGGCATTGCTTTGGTACAGACTCGGAAGCGCGCCACCTAATATAGCAACACCACTTCCTGCAGAAACGTGAAATCCCTTTTAGGTCTCCTATCCAAATACTGACCAGGCCTTGACATGACTTACCTTACAAAATCTGATTGGATCAAAAGTCAGAGCTGTATGGCTGCAGGCCATTTCTCTACAATAGGGTCGTAGTGGAGAGAAACTACACTAATGGAGTCTGATAACATTGCCATGGGAGCCAAACTGAGCTTTGTCTATCTGCAAGCTGGCATTAATGTAGGGTCTCCACTTGCCAGGGAAGGGTTTTCATGTGGTGCTTTGTTGCCTTCTGCCTTGAATGAAATAATGCTGGTGAAGGACTTAAAATTAGCACTAGTTTTTCAGTTCTCAGGCTGTGTAGGGAACCTGGATTTTACAGTGAATTACTGCTGCTTCCTATCTCCTGCATGCTACAGTCCCTGCAACTGCTGCACAGACCCTGAGCTTCTTTTCCTAGTGGCAGAGCAGTTGTTCCCCAGAGCTCTGTGTCGACTTGATAGATTTGTTATGATTGGTTCCTTTGTGTCAAAAGTTGGCTCCTGGTATGAGGCCTGGGGAATGTACAAGGATGGGGATGCTGCTCTGGTTTTTAATATACAATCCACTATTCCAAACTGTTCTTGCTGAAAGCTTCCCCCAAACTGCTGAGTCACGAAAATGGTTTGATGGGCTAACATCTCCTCCATTACCTACTGTTCAGACCCTTGAGCCCCATTCACACATGGGAAGGAGCTGTGGTTCTTGGAAAGGAATGTAATTGAAAGGAGCCTTCAGGCAAAGACACAGGACCCTTGCAGGAGGAGATGGAGAGTATTTCAGGTCTCTGGGGCAGTTTTAATGATGCTTGAACTGCTTTCAGGCTAAAAGACCTCTCTTCTCTCCATGCCGCACTATGTTAAAGTTGTCTTTGAAAACAGTAAAAAGCACAGGAGTGCTTGTGGCACCTTAGAGACTAACAAATGTATTTGAGCATAAGCTTTCGTGGGCTACAGCCCACTTCATCAGATGCATGTAGTGGAAAATACAGTAAGAACTCACTCTCTCTCTCTCTCTTTCTCTCTCTCTCTCTGAAACAATGGGTGTTACCACACAAACTGTAAGGAGACTGATCAATTAAGGTGAGCTTTTATCAGCAGGAGAGAAAAAGAACTGTTTGTAGTAATGAAAATGGCCCATTTCCAGCAATTGACAAGAAGATGTGAGGAACTGTAGGGGGGAGAGGGGGGGATAAGCATGGGGAAATAGTTTTACTTTGTGTAATGGCCCATCCACTCCCAGTCTTTATTCAAGCCTAATTTAATGGTGTCCAATTTGCAAATTAATTCCAATTCAGCAGTCTCTCGTTGGAGTCTGTTTTTGAAGTTTTTTTGTTGTAATATTGCAACTTTTAAGTCTGTAATCGAGTGGCCAGGGAGATTGAAGTGTTCTCCAACTGGTTTTTGAATGTTATAATTCTTGACGCCTGATTTGTGTCCATTTATTCTTTTGCGTAGAGACTGTCCAGTTTGGCCAATGTCCGTGGCAGAGGGGCATTGCTGGCACACGATGGCATATATCACATTGGTAGATGTGCGGGTGAACGAGCCTCTGATAGTGCGGATACAGACTAACACGGCTGTTACTCTGAAACCTTTGAAAACAGGGTTGTTCTAAGACTCAGTCAAATCTAGACCCACCATGATAGCTTATTGCTGTTTAAAAATCTGTCAAACAGGTGGATCCTGTTTGTGCCGTAGCTTGTCTGCGTGTGCTTGACTCAAATGGAAATCACTTTATAGGGCAGGGAATGGGGTTTACCTTGGAAAGCGTGTGTCAGTTTCCAGTGCTGTAGTAACTTTTCTTAACACCTTCTCTCTCACAGGTAGAAGTGGGACCGTAGGAATCACATTGCTGGGGTAATTTCATGAGCTCAGCCAAGACCTGCAAGTAACTGCAGCTTCCACGCCTTGCTCGGCTGGGCCCGGGGCTGAAGGTTACAGCTGGTTAAATGCTTTTTAACTTAACTTCTCGAGCAGTGACATTGACAAAAGGTTATGTTACCCAACCAGGCTATCGTTAAGTGTGTGTATAGGAGCTTGGGGGGGTGGGGAACCTAAACCAAAATAGTTAGGCATCAGGCTGAAGTCATTAATGCCTGTTGCCCACAGAGACTAATTAAGGAGAGCTGCAGCTGTTTTTGGAAGCAGTTTATGAGGATTACATAGCGAGCACATGCTGAAGGAGCTCCTAGAGTGTGAAACATTAGGAAATCTGTTTCATGCTGCCTCGTGTACAGCCACTATGCCCCAAAGAGCTGCTACGGGAGGGACTGGCACTGGCATATGGGAGGGTGCTGGAGTGGGACGAGGCTATTATGCGCCGTTTGCTTTGAAGCTGCCGCTGCTGTGCCCGCAACAAGGCGTGTAAGGTGGCCCTGTGGCTGCCCCTGGTTTTCGATATTAATAGACCATTAGCTAGTGTAACTAATAGGAAAGAATAATAGTACCCCCCAAAACAAGAGGCTGCCTGTTTCATTTGCCCTGTGTCGTAAACATGGATGCCAGCCAAGTGCCTAGCAAGGAGATCCTAGCTCAGCACAGAACATTGCGTTATTTTGTCATGTTGCTCTGCTGTCTGGAGAAGATCAGATTTCACATTGTATTTGGTCATCTCCAGTATCCACCTTTTTAAAGAAGATAAAACAAGCGTGTCCGAATTGCCTTTATTTTTTCTCTTTTGGTAAATGTCATACTTTCCCTCCACACGACGGACTGCCGCTGTCACTATCAGCCTCCGTCTATAGAACAAACTGAAGAGGGATTTACCAGTTGCAGCTTCACCGCTGTGCTGCTGGGTCGCGTAAAGGGAAAAAGCGGGGCTTCCCATAGAGTTGGACTCCTGGGTTCTGTTGCTGGCTCTGCGATTGAATTCCTCAGTGACTTTGGTCGAGTCACAATATCTGTTTCCCTACCCGTGGATTGGGCCTACAAGGGAGTTGAGGCTAAATCTTTGTAAAGAGCGCTGAGATTCTTGAAGGAAGAGGACTCTATAGGTGCAAGATACTGGTGAGATTCAGAGAGGAGCTGCGAGACGTGTGTGGAGTACTAGAGCTGCGTAGGTGAACAGAGTAGTTTCTAATTCGTCACTTTATTTTACAGCTAAAGTCATGTATGTGCCTTGCGTATCCCACTGGGCATGCTTTGAAGCTGTTGAACTCCATGTCTGCTGTCCTTTCGACGTCCGGTTTGCACGCGGGCTTTCTCGTATGTTTTATTCTTCTAGGCCGTGTTGCTATAGAATGTTAGAGCAGCGTTTCTCAAACTGGGGTCCGCGGACTTCTGGGGTCCCTGAGGATACTGCAGGGGATCCGCTGGCCCTGCTGATCAACTCCTCCCCCTCCCTCCTAGCGCCTTCTGCACACTGGGGAACAGCTGTTCAGTGGTGTGCAGGAGGTGTTGGAAGGGAGGGGGAGGAGCGGGGATGGGGCGCGCTCAGAGGGAGAGGGCAGAATCATGTCCAGGGCTGCTGGCCCCGCTGATCAACTCCTCCATCTCCCTCCCAGCGCTCCCGGCACACTGCAGAACAGCTGTTCCCTGGCACGCAGGAGGGAGGGGAAGGAGCGGGAGTGGAGGGGCAGAAAGAGGCGGGGAACAAGAGGGGCAGGGATGGAGAGGGGGCGGGAAGAGGTGGGGTGTGGCCTTGGGGGAGAAGAGGTGGAGAGGGGCCTGGGCCTGGGGGTGGTCCACAAATTTTTTTTAATGAAAATGGGGGTCCTTGGGTTGCTAACGTTTGAGAGCCACTGTCTTCGAGTAAGTCTACATGGCATTTTGGGGCAAGCCTCCCAGCTCGGGTTGACAGACGTGGGTAGCAGGGCTCATGCTAGAGCTCTGAAATTAGCCGTATAAACAGCACTTTGAAGTTGTGGCTCTGAAGCTGAGGGAGGGGCTGGGCGTCAGAGCCTGAGCCGCAGTTTCAGAGCGCTGATGATAGTTATTTTTCAAGCGCTAGCGCGAGCCCTGCTAGCTCTATCTGTCGACCTGGGCTGGGAGGCTTGCTCCAAAGTGCTGAGTAGACATGGAATCCTAGAAATGTAGGGCTGGAAGGGACCTCGGTCCACAGCTTTCCATAACACAACTTCTCCCCGTTCCTTTCTCTCTGGTTGTCCAGAGACATAACTCGTCAATAACATTAGTTAACATATGGGGAAAAGGAGAAGGGTGGCTAGTGAAATCATTTCAGCTAAGTTGGATTTTCAGACGTGTTGTTCTTGCGTGTGCATGTGCAGTTTGATCTAGAAAGATTTCTGCTCCGCTAGCCCAGGCACCAACATTGACTTGAAATGTAATAGTTTGTAGTGAGAATGATTGATTAGAAAGCTCACCTGCGTAGTCTTTCAAGTTCATAGTTCCTTTCCCTTAGTTTTCTCCCCCTTCTCCCTGTAATGGCATAGTTGTAAAGTGACTTGAGTTCTCAGTGTTTGACAGATAATACAGCCTTGGTTGGAATCCTGGGTCAGATCCCAGTTCTAACATCCATTAATGCAGTCACCTACTATTATTTTATAGTGCCTAAAATTCTGATAGATGCTTCATGGAAGACCTAAAAAAAATGGTCTCTTCTCCAAGGAGTTTATAATCTTAAGTTTTAGATATAACACAATGAGAGAGAAATGAGGCTAGTTGTCTGGTGGTATTTGCTGTGAACCCCCCTGCCCCCGAAGCAAGTATGAATCCTACAGAGGAAAAGGGAAAGTATGGATCATATAACTTGTATTAAAAACATTAACTACGTTTCCCATCCTCGTTAACCTTATCTTCCTTCCCCCATTCCTTGAGTTTGTTCATTTCATCCACTTACTGCATCTTGACACAATGAGATTTCAGAGTGGGGAACATTCTAGTACAGCACCTAGTGCTTAGAGGACTGGGCCCCGTTGTGGTATTATAATAGCAATGACAGTAATGCTCTGCAAGTTTTCTTACAACATTCAGCCAATTCGAGCTTCACCTGGAATGTGTTTTCCTAGTCTGGAACCCCCACAAAGGAGCACAGAATTTGCCACCCCAGATCAGACCATAGACCTATCTGGCATCTTATCCTAGCAGGAACCAATGGATAATTCTTATGATAATTAACATTACATTTATGCAGGAATTAACAACATTGAGGGAGTCCGACACAGACTTCAGCTATTCCCACTCCTCTAATTGTCATGTATGGAATCTCTCTAGCATTGAGGATTACTGTTATGGCGTGTGCGGGGAGTTTGCTGTAAACATCTAGTTCTTTTTGGAGCTAATCTTCTCAGGGTTTTCCTGAGACTGTTTTAACCTTTTAAACAAGAGCCCACTGAATCCTGGAACATCAGAGGAAACAAAAAAGTGTCTCAGATCTCCTCACTTTATGCTTATCTTACCTGATGTTTTCTGTTAATATCCTGCCTATTTTCTGTTTTGGAACATTGATCAATTAGGTGACCTTTATTGCAGTATTTGGTGCTATGTTGAGATGTATATTAGAAAGTAATTTGCAAAGTACATTTCCCTTGTATCCTGGTTCTGTCCGAAAAGGTGCTGAAATACTAAAACCAACAGCAGATTGTTTGATAAGTAGCTTGCAAAGAGAGACTCTTTCAGACTAACTTAAAAATAGATATGAATATTGTACAGAAGACTTTCGCCAGCTATGGACCAAGTACTCAGCAGCTGTATATTTGGCTACTCCGCTGATGGAATAACTGGCAATTAATCAGAAATAGATGAAAGAGCACGAGGTGGAAAATAATCGCAGAGTAGATTATGCAAGGAAGAGAGAATTGAAGCAATTAGTGCTGAGTATTATTAGATTACAAAATACTCCATTATCTTCAAAAGGCTGCCCAAGCTTTAATTAATCCTGCCACAACCTGTGAGGAGGACGAGTAGTAGTAATCCATTTTTACTGGTGAGAACACCAGACACACACAGTTAAGGCCCCAATTCAGCAAGATGCTTAAGTTTGTACCTAACTTATCACATGTTGAGTAGTTCTGTTGACTTCAGTCAGACTGATCCCAGGCTTAAAGTTAGGCATGTGCTTAAGTACCTTGCTGAATCAACACCAAAGTGATTTTTCCCAATGCTACACCCTGAGTCAACGTCAGAGATAGGATTAGAGTTTGGGGGTCCTATGCTGAGTCCAACGAAACATGCTGCAGAAGATCTTATCCTGTGGTGCTAACGAGTGTAATTCCCTAAATAGAGGGCTAGAATAAGAATTACATGATGCAGGAAAAATATTAAATATGCAGCTGTATTTTTGATAGATGCTAGCGATGTTGTGGATGAGCAGAACAGGCCAGCTAAAAAACTGCCACAGTGAACCTACTGCGAGAGGACTGTAGCTTTAACCAGAAACTTGGCTGCTGCAGGCCGATATTTATGAATTTTATATAAATTGTTCAGAGCACGATTTCACTGGCATCCTAGTATGATTAGAAAACGAAATTACAGAGCTTTAATCAAAAGCATCCGCACTCCCAACCAGAACAGGATGCAGATGCGACAAACTTGCTTTAATAACTTGGTACCCCTCGGGGAGGAGAGCTGACCGCTCAAGCCAGCCATCTTAAATCTCTGGCATATCTGTAGGGCCCTATCAAATTCACGGTCCATTTTGGTCAATTTTCACAGTCCTAGGATTTTCAAATTAATACATTTCATGATTTTAGCTATTGAAATCGGAAATTTCACGATGTTGTAATTGTAGGGGTCTTGACCCAAAAAGGAGTTGTGAGAGGGTCACAAGGTTATTGTGGGGGGTGGGGGCCTGTGGTACTGCTACCCTTACTTCTGTGCTGCTGCTGCCCAGAGCGGGGCAGCTGGAGAGTGGCGGCTGCGGACCGGGAGCCCAGCTCTGAAGGCAGCGCCCCCGCCAGCAGCAGCACAGAAGTAAGGGTGGCATGGTATGGTATTGCCACCCTTCTGTGCTGCTGCCTTCAGACCTGGGCCCTCAGTCTGCAGCTGCTGCTCTCTGGTTGCCCAGCTCTGAAGGCAGCGCAGAAGTAAGGGTGGCAATACTATGACCCCCCTAAAATAACCTTGTGACCTCCTCTGCAACTCCCTTTTGGGGGTAAGGACCCCCAATTTGAGAAATGCTGGTCTCCCCTGTGAAATCTGAGTCCTATAGGGTAAAAGCACACAAAACAGCAGATTGCACGGGGAGAAGACCAGATTTCACAGTCCGTGATGTGTTTTTCATGGCTGTCAATTTGGTAGGGCCCTACATAGCTGTATTCAACTAAAGTAACCCATGACGAGGCATCAGCCAAGCACTGAAAGCTGACACCACTGGAGAGGGTGGAAAGTAAGGTGTGGCTCGGAATGGTGGCTATGTAGGGATAATTAAGGCCAGGTGAACTACTGAGCGCTAAGAGGGGACGGAGGAAGCAAAAATAAAGAAGGGGCTCCATTGAAAATCATGAGGCTATATTGCCTGGGGGAAGGAAATGGGAACCTGGAGAATTTGTCCTGTGGGGGTGGAAGGACAGTATTTATAACAGAATTGTGACTTGAAGGTGGTGATTGGTGTCATGGCTTTAACATTTTTTCCTATATGACCATAAAACCTAGGACTAACATTGACGTGAGCGATACCATTTGACAGACCCACCAGGGAATGATGTAAAATGGCATGCTGGTTGTAACGGTATTGTTATACATCCTTTGAAGGACAGCAGCTTGATGTGAAAAGATTTGTGGGGGATGGGGTGAAAGAGAAGGAAAATTAGCAGATGTTTGGGGAACTTGCATGGTCTTTCTATATGGGATTTTCCATTACATTCCCTGTCTGGAAGGGGAAGCCTTCAGGTGGTGACTGAGCTTTTAGCAGAGTTTTTGCAGAGCATGTGTAAATCTGATGTGTGCACCCACTCTCTCAAGCAGGGCTGGACTAATAAAGTAATCAATAGTGCCTCGTTATATAGGACCTAATGCAAACTTGTTGCTACATATGGTCCCTGCCCTGAAGAGCTTATGCTCCCTCCCTCCATCTTGTATAACAAGCAGTAAGAGGGCAGGAGGGTAAGGTTGACAATACCACCACCATACCGGCATGTCCAGGAGAAAGGAGCTGATTTTTGCAAGAGGCTCTGAAGGCAGAGAGGCCAGATTCACCCCAAACAAACTGTGCTGTGCACAGTTGCAGGAGAGGAGGATTGGTAACAGTAGCAGGTTGGTCTGACTGTGTAAAGTGTCACTCTTGGAGCTGCTGTGGAGTTCTGCTCATCCAGGGTGTCAGCGTGTTTGGATCTTAAAAATTTTATTAAGATGATGTTAAAAAAAAAATTGTGAACAGAGTTTGAGCATAGAAGTTTCTGGTTATCAGGGAATAACATACAGATTATTGAGGGTGCAAAGTTTGGCTTAAGATCAGGTGGCATGAGGAATACATAATCTGCAGTATCCCCGATTGAGGGTAAAAGGTTGATGGGACAAAGTACAGACATGGAGATATGAGGGTATGAAGTTCATAGAGTGATCTATATCTGCAGCCATGTTTCTCTTCTAGCTTTTCAAATGGACTGTTGGTGCTTAAACTCTAAGAGTGGGATTTTTAGAAGTGCCTAAGAGCACTTTTCAGTGGGCTTTAGGCACCTAATTCCCTTAAATGCTTTAGAAATTCCCAGCCTTAATCACCGATGGGGTTGTCATTGCAGCTATCAGTGATTCCCTTCCTCTTTTGTTCTTTTAGATTGGAGCTTAGACTTGCAAAAATTACAGCTGACAGCCAAAAACCAGCCAGCCAAACCTTAGTGCGGAATCCTTCTGTGTTTAAATGGATTCTCAAGGACAAGAGGCTCCAAAACCTTATTTGAATGTGAAGTAGAGTAAAAAGAAGAACAGGAGTACTTGTGGCATCCGAAGAAGTGGGCTGTAGTCCACGAAAGCTTATGCTCTAATAAATTTGTTAGTCTCTAAGGTGCCACAAGTACTCCTGTTCTTCTTTTTGCGGATACAGACTAACACGGCTGCTACTCTGAAACCTGAAGTAGAGTAGTAGGAGTTTTATGTAGAATCCAAGCTGCTTGTCCTTGTTACTGGCTTTCTTGGTAGCATTTCTGCACTTTAATGTCTTTCCTTGGTTTTGAGAGTTCATGACACCTTGTGCTTCTGTGTGACCTCTGTAACATGGTCCAGTGGCTGGAGGTTGAAGGTGGTAGACAAATTCAGACTGGAAATAAGATGTAAATTTTTAAAATGAGGGTAATTAACCATTGGAACAATTTACCAAGGGTCATGGAGGAGTCTCCTTCATAGTCCATTTAAAATCCAGATTGGCTGTTTTTCTAAAAGATTTGCTCTAGGAAGAGTTTAGGGAGTTTTTTTGTTCGTGTTACGCGGGAGGTCAGACTTGATGATCACTAGCAAATGTTTTAGTTGTGAGTACCGCCACTCCACTGATGCTGTCAGGTCATGTAGTTGCTTAGTGTTAGAAATGAGACAAGGTGCTCGTTCCCTCGCTAACTTGGACATCCCTTTGACGCCCTTGCTTAGCCAGTTGTTCCAAATTATAGCTCTCTTTCTCCCCCCCTCCCCCCATTAGCAAGTCGTATGACTTCCTGTATAACACAGGCCATAAAACTTCCCCAAAATAATTCCTAGAACAGAACTTTTAGAAAAACTACAATCTTGATTTAAAAATCAATCGTGATGGAGAAACCACTATGATGCTTGGTAAATTGTTCAAATGTTTAATTATCTTCCCAGTTAAAAATTTGTCTTATTTCAGTTTTCAGGCCGACAGGCCTATAATTACCCAGGTCATACCATTTACCATTTGTAAAAATTGGCACATTAGCTTTCTTCCAGTGCCCTGTGCATCAAGACTTTTTAATATCAAGATTAACTGTCCAGCAAGCTCTTTAGCCAGCTCTTTAAAAACTCTTTGATGCAAGTTATCTGGATCTGCTGACCTTAAAATTTCTAGCTTTAGTAGCTTCTGTTTAACCTCCTCCAGAGATACCAGTGGAATGGAAAGTGTGTTATCACCATCTGATGAGACTGTATCATCTGTTTCCCCTGCCTGCCCAAATATATAACAAAAATATTTATTGACCAATTCTACCTTTTCAGCATTATTATTGATAATTCTACCATTTCCATCTAGTAATTGACCATTACCATTGTCAGGATTCTTCTTGTTCCTAATATATTAAAAAAAACCCTCCTTATTGACCTTAACTCTGCTGTCCATAAATTTCTCCATGTGCTTCTCAGCTTCCTTTATCAGTTGTCTACAATTCCTAATGTCTGATTTATATTCATTACTATAAATTTCCCCTTTCTTCTGTTTGTTGTATATTATTTTAAATTTTTTGTTTTACAGCTGCCTTCACTTTCCCTTTAAACCCAGGTTTTTTTTTTTAACCGGCACATCCTTCTTCCTCAGCTGTGGGATTGTGGCTTTTGGGGCATCTACTAAGGATTTGTTTGTCTCCAGGAACAGCCAATCTTTTTTTTTTTTTTTTTTTTTTTTTTTCAATAAAAATTTTGGAATTGGGATCTAATAAAAGTGAAGAATGGCCCCTCACGCTTTTAGTTTGCCACCAAATGTTCCGCTTCCTTTCCTCATATTAACTAAACGTGGCCAATGGGAGAAATCAAACTGCTCCCACAAATTGTAAATCACTGCCCCAGAGAATGTTGTACGTTATGTTCATGTACTCGGCATTTGAGCTTATAGAAGGTGTTAGGGTGGGGGAAGGGGCTGACGAAGTTGTGTGTGGGGGAGAGATTTAGGGCAAAGGGGGATGGGACAGCCAGGGAAAGAGATTGGGGAAGTGGGACGGAGGGTAGACGTAGCAGGAGAGGAAGGCCGGGGATATTGGAGAGGGACAAGCAGAGACAGGGTGACAAGGAAGAAGTAGGAGGTGATGGGGAGGGCAGAAATCATTGTCCACGTAGTTCAGCAACCTGCGTTGGCCTTCTCTGCTCTGTTGGTGGCCATAGGGATACAAATACCTTGGTCGTTTCCATGACCTCTTGCAGGGAGGAGAGCCACCTCTCGTGCTTCCAGCACATGGGAGGTCAAGCGGCCGGGCATTGAAGATCCCCAGCAGTTAGACGTGGTGACACAGCCAGGTCTCCCACTGGCACCAATTTTAAAACAGTGGTATTGGAGCTCTCAAATTTCTACAGAGAAACCGACAGCGGCACCACCTCCGGGCGGTCTCTTCAGTGTGCATGGGTGCTGAGCTAACACGAAGGCCTTTTACAATCATAAATAGTTCCTGTTGATCTGTCCAGTTAGGGATATTGTCAAATGTTTCATTAGTTTCCCAACACAAATAGGAGTAAAGACACCTGATGTTGCTAATGCGCAATTTAAATAAATCCTTTCCCAAGTCAGTTCTCTCCCATGTGATCGGTTTGGGATGAGGTGTTCCCTTGATTTCTCTGCTGGGGTACTTCACATGCAGCCATGTGATGAGAATTGATTTACATGTCCCCAAAGTTAATAAAGTATCACCTTGGAGCAGAAGAGCGAACCCAAGCAAGTCCTAATTACTGGGTAAGTTCATGAGTGCGAGTAAGGGAGACATAAACAAATGAGAAGTAAACTTAGTCTAAAACAGAACAGGTTCTCAAGTCACTGCAAGCTACTTAAATAAGAGTTCGGCTTCTTGTGGCTTTTGGAACAGATCCACTTCCTTACCAATCTTGACATGAAACTGAGCTGGATACGTCTATAAAATATTTGAGCCCTCGCTGTTTGACAAGTTCCCTTGTTCTTCTAAGGGCTGATCTCTGTTCAACCATATTTTTTGCAAACATTTGAAAAATCATTACCTTTCTGGGGCATCCCCAAAACATTTCTTGTTTTTCACAGATTAGCTGCATAATATTTTATTTTACAGTAAATCTGAGACATTTGATAATCAGGGTGCAAGGTTTGGCATTTGAGGTTAGCTTAGGAGCCAGGGACCTATGTGCTCTCTCAAACTCAAATTTAAAATCATCTGGCAGGCTGAGCACTTCTGAAAGGAGCTGGGGAACAAATGCTAGGGGGTTGCCTTTCTCTACTCCTTCTGGAAATCCTATAATTCTCAGATTATTGAGGCAAAACCTTCCCTCGAGGTCTGCCACTTTAGGTTTAAGAGAAGAAAAGTCTTGAGTCTTCACTAAACCTGGGCAGAGTTAATTGATGTAACAGTCAGTTTACTGTGGCTTTGAGATCTACTGTGTCTACAGCAATTTTCTCCAGCCGGGCCATTATAGATGGTGTCCTCATCAACAGCCATCTTATGCAGGCGGTGGAGAGGCCTCCGTTCTCCTTGATTTTTGGCTACTTGTAGAGCTCTCTGTAGACGGAAACTTTTGTCTGCTGATATTCCAGAGTTTTGAGGTAACTGTGCCTTTATTGGCAGGAAGGAGAGGAGTTGGTCAGGGCCCTGGATTAGAGATGGAAATGGGACATTAGTGGATGGCTCTGGAGCGCCAGGGATCTGCTCCATCATGTTGCACAGCGCCCCCTGGAGTCCTCAAGTGGGTGTATTTAAGAATAATAGGGCAACATTAAGTCACAGAAAATTTTCCTGACATTGAGATTTGTTAACTGTGGAATCATCTCCCCAAGGAAGTGGTAGAAGCCCAATTGCTTAGGTAATGGAGAAACAGACTGAGAATAAGAAACAGAGGCTATTCCCATAATTTATTATTTGTACTGTGGTAGCACCTAGGGGCCCCAAATGTAGCCTGGAGCCCCAACCATACACCAAGGTACCACGGTGGTAAGTATTCTCTCTATAAAGCTTGTGCAGTGTATAATTTTCAAGTGCGTAGTTGGAAGCTGATATCCATGGGTTTTTATTTTCTGGGTGGGTGGATGGTGGTAGTTTCTCCATTAGAAATGTGTATTTGATTTAATAACAAGCAGGAATGTAAGCCCTTTCCCTGAGACTACAGAAAAACTCCTGTAGCACTGTCAATAAAAAGATTACCTGACAGCCTAGAAGGGAAAATGAGAATTTATCAAATATTACCACCACTGTCTAGAATTGCTTGTCAAACTTGGAGGCAAGATAAGTGAGATTTCTCGCTCCTCTCCTCCTTTCCCACACTGACTTCATTTGGTAATCCTGAGAAAGGTACAAGGGGAGCATTCTGCTCTCCTGTCACTCATGGTTTAGAAAATTAGGTGTTTATTGGCAGCAGAACCAGCATGGTGTTTCAGTTGTAGAACAAGAATCGCTCCCTTCAGAATGTGCTGTCAGGAAGGACGGAAAAGAGCCACTGGATTGGACTGTGTGGATTTAAATCTAAACACAAAGTGCTCTCAATTGTATTGTAAAGATTGGATTATTGACTCCTCGGATAAAACAACATTCACTGTCGGTTGGAAATGGAAACTTTTCCCTTCATTCTGCTAGCTCACGCTTCTCTTTATTATCAGACTCAAGCAGCTAGGATGCTAACTGGGTACCAGCAGACTTTTTGGCTTGATCTTGCCTTCTTGCTGCTTCTCTAACTTACCATTGGCTTCCATAGTTAGAAGCCATCAAGTAGATAGTTTGACCAGGTGTGTGTCCTCTTTGTAGTGTTATGCTAGCATGCTGTACCCTGAAGAGGTTGGGGTCAAAATTCTGTGCATAAGGAGTCTTGTATACTAGTTGCATGGTGCTTATTTTGGGTGGGTTTTTTTTTTGTTTTTTTTAAATAAGGGACAGCTCAGGTGAGCAGTCTCGGTAGTCAGTGAAGATTGCCGCCTTGTATGGCTGCAGTCCTCTGGTCTTCTTTTCAACATAGCACAATTACAGAACTAATAGGCCCCTAATGTAAGTGTTGCAAGCGCAGAATTTGACAGCACCGAGGCTCAATAACAGTGTTCTCATGATTTAATTTTTTTTTCAAAGAGAACTGTTCATTTGCATTCAAACCTTGCCCTGCAGTGTTTCCAACTCAACCCCACAGCATTATGCCAGGCTTTGTCTACGCTAGCATGCTTAGGACTTGTAATTGTCCTGTGGAGGTGGTAGCATGGGCAGGACTCAGGTGTTTCTGCCTCTGTGTCCTCTAGTCTGTGGTGAACTTGGAGCTGCAATGGTTGTGGAGTTGTGGGTCCTTATTTTCTTAGGGTAGAGAAGGCCCTCCTGGGTGAGGAAATCACTATGATACTGGCATGAAACTGACTGGTCTGTACTGTCCAAACAGTGAAATACAAAAAGTAAGCCACATGCACTGATCCTGGGCTGTTAATTTAGATGGAGACATTTTTCACTTTTAGTAACCTGAAGTAGTCATCATTCGGTATAGATAAGTAAGGAAATTTTATTTTAAAAATAAGTTTAACCTGATGATATCCATGATTTTTATGGAGCTGAAGAGAAGTAAATACAACCAGAGTGTATTGTTTGTGTGAACCACTCAATATTGCAGCGAGTAGGTACACGGAACACTGCCGTGAAACTAGAGCCCTCAAATCCTGGATTTAATCCAGTTAAATCAATCTGGGAACATCTCCGGTGTGGAGGAGGTATAAATTGTCAAGTAAAATTAACAGACTATGGGAGAGAGAGAGAAAGGTGGATGAGGTGATATATTTTATTGGACCGCTTCTGTTGGTGAGAGAGAGAAGCTTTCGTGCTTACAGAGCTCTTCTTTAGCTCCATGTAGACTAAGCACTCTCACCAACAGAAGTTGGTCCAATAAAAGATATTACCTCAACCACCTTGTCTCTCTGATATCTTGGGACCAACCCGGCTACAACAACACTGCATCCAACTATGGGGGAGAGATGCAGAAATCTGAGGCGAGCTGTACTGAGCACCAAGGGGTGACATATTACATTACATTCTAGGTTTTGTGGTACTGGATTCTTTTCCAACTTGAGACCGCCTTGAAACAGCAGAGTGCCTGCTGGTGTCTATGAATCATTTTTCTTTGGTTGAATAAAAGCTTCATGTTTTTCAATCCCTCACTGTGTAGATGCTCAAGGTGTCACCCTGCTGAAGCAAAGTGCCGGGATCACTTTGCCCACCAGTGCAGTGGTGGAATAGAGTAAGGCTAAGAGATGGGAGGATTTTTTTAAAAACCAAGGTGTTTATTATCGGGGGTAGCCGTGTTAGTCTGTATCTACAAAAACAACAAGGAGTCTGGTGGCACCTTAAAGACTAACAGATTTATTTGGGCATAAGCTTTCGTGAGTAAAAACCTCACTTCTTCGGATGCATCCAGACTCCAAGGTGTTTATTAAAACTTCAGAAGAAAAAACAGCCTGTAGAGACCAGCGATCTCAAGGGCGAAGTGTAGCACTTTGGACAATGTACCCCAAAGACAGAGACACAATATGGAGGGGTTTCTTCCTTTGTTCCCCATACAGGGGCTTTGTTGGAGTTTCAAAGCCGTTACTGAGGGGAACGAACTCTTCAGGGTCTCTACCTGCTTTCCCTTTGACTTCCCTGTGAGTCAGCACCTACTCAGCTGTGTTCTTTTCTCCACCTGGAACCAAGTGGATGGTATTTGATCACTTTGTTCGCAGCATGTTCAGGAGTCTGTAAGGTGTGACAAAGCCAGGGCTTTCCTCTCTCGGAGCCCTAAGTGGCTTACTCCTCCACTCTGTCTTCCAGAGCTAGCTCACTCTGTCCCACAAACTCAGCCCTCTCATTTTCAGGTAAAAGGTTCACTTACACTGGGACCAGTTCTCTGGTTAACTCCCTCGAAACTGGGAACCCTTCGTGCTCCTCATGCTGTAGTGGAGGACAGCTCTTATCCATCCTTCTTCCAGAGCTCTGCTCTGAGGGTCCTATCAAAAAGCACACTGGGCAAACTAGACAAGTTTAGTCACAAAGCATTGGCTGGTTGTCTCCCAAGGTCTTTTCCTTGTCCCCAAGAGACAGCTTGACCTGTCACACAACTCCCAGTATGGGAGTTATTAGGAGTTATATACAGTGGGCTGCTGAGCTCCAAAGAAAAGTTAAGTCCTTGCTCCCGTTGTGTCAGAAACCGTTATGGGGATGGTTGGGTCTAGTGGTTGGAGCCAGGGGTCAGAGCTGGAATCAGGAGTCCAATGCCGGGTTGGGGTGAGGCCAGAGTGAGAGCAGGAACAGGGCGGGAGCAAGAGCAGGGCTGGAGCGGGCTAAGGCTTGGGGAATCCGTTGCCACGATCAGACAGGAGAGAGTTCCAAGCACTGGAGTGACATGGAACAGACTGAGCTGCTGTTCCGCCTGTGAGGCTTATGTACCTTCGTTGAGAGTCACCAGACCTGTTCCTGGCTTGTGGATTGGCTGGAGCCTAGCACGGCAATGACTCATCACCTTACACAGTGCTGTAGGAGAGCACAGTTATTTTGACAAATGTTCCATCTTGGTCTGTGCTTTTAGCGGAGGGGATATAAGCTGCGTAGTCTGCTTCATGCTCTGAAACGTGCCGCTTTCCGTATTGGAATTCCTTCCTTACCTCTATTTTCATTGTTTCAGAGTAGCTCTCCTCCCCCCCATGGTTCAGATTTCCTTTATACAACTGAGAATTCAGCGTATCATCCACAAACCGAAGTGGAGAGTTCGTATTGGACTAGACCTTTTCATTCTGGCGGAAGGATTTGTTTCTATGTGCTGCCAAACCAAAATTTAGTTCTCTGCAAGTAAAATGAAAAGACTTTGAAATGACGACTGTAGAGCCCATGTTAAATGGAAGCAGACAAGGTTAACAAGCATTTAAAATGAAATTAAACCTCCCAGCCCTCAGGAGTATCTGGATCCTAGCCGTTGCCTGTATTTTTAGATGGGAAAGCAGAGTGCATAAAGTAGCCCTTTAAGTATGGTAGAGATTAGACAGAGCCTTGTCAATGTCCGCTCTAGCAGTGCCTTTTTGGCTCTGGCAGAACTCATTGCTAAAATCAGTGGGGGGAGCCTTTGTGTCTGAATGGGGAAAGTCTAAAGGTTTGAGTTTAAAGTTAAATCTTCTCAGGTCTCCTCTCATATCTAGGGCTACATTCTGCCCTCTTCCATTCATTCCCTTTTGAAGCATCTGGCATTGGCCACTGTCGGCAGACAGGCTACTGGGCTAGATGGACCATTGGTCTGACCCAGTGCGGGTCATTTTTATGTTCACCTTAGCCTTGCTTATGCTCCCCTTTCCTGAGCAACCTCCCCCAGCGCAGCTCCCTGGATGGAAGCAGTGGTGAGTGCTAAGGTAATGGCTCAAGCAGGCACTGGCACATTGGCCACCAAGTCATCTAGATATGTTCTGAGCGGGTTTAATTATAAATAATAAATGGAGATATCCTATCTCCTAGAACTGGAAGGGACCTTGAATGGTCATCGAGTCCAGCCCTCTGCCTTCACTAGCAGGACCAAGTACTGATTTTGCCCCAGATCCCTAAGTGGCCCCCTCAAGGATTGAACTCACAACCCTGGGTTTAGCAGGCCAATGCTCAAACCACTGAGCTATCCCTCCCCCCAGAGAGAACAGAGATTAAAATGTGGGTGCCCATGTACACTGACTACCATCAATGGGGATGCATCAGTGGGAGGGTTTCCAGAAGGCTGCTAATGCAGACACAGTCACTGTGGTGGCAGGAAGACGTGACTGTTACAGCAGTGGTTCTCAACCAGGGGTCCGGGGCCCCCTGGGGGGCTGCAAGCAGGTTTCAGGGGGTCAGCCAAGCAGGGCCAGTGTTAGACTTGCTATGGCCCAGGGCAGAAAGCCAAAGCCCCACCGCATGGGGCTGAAGCCGAAGCCTGAGCGATGTAGCTTCGTGGGGGCCCCATGCAATTGTCCTGCTTGCTAAGCTCTAATGCAGGCCCTGGCTTTTATATGCAGAGAACCAGTGATTGTGGCACAAGTGGGCCATGGAGTTTCTATAGCATGTTGGGGGGCCCTCGGAAAGAAAAAGGTTGAGAACCCCTGTGTTACAGCATGACCAGTAGAGATGCTGTGGCAGTGGCTTTAATTTTTGCTGCATACTGTATAAAGCAGCGTTCAAACTCTTTGAAAGTAACAACCCTGGACTTCCTCTGGGGCTACAACAGCAGATGCGCAATGAGGGTTCGATTTCTTTATCCCCTTCTCCACCAGCCCACCTTCCTTCTACCTTTTTGTTTTTGGAGCGTTACTTTTCGGGCTTTCCACACTTGAACTCTCCCAGCACTGTTTTCTCTTTCTCTGTGCTCTGTGTGAACGTTTGATATCCGCGTGCTCTGTTCCTAGCTTTACAGCATACATTGGGCAGGTATTTAATTCTTCCTTCCTTCACAATGGAGCAGCTGAGACATTCAGTTCCTCCTCCTCTTGATGACCGCGTTTGGCTCAACGTTCAGGTTAGAACATCACTCCAGTGGAGCATCCATTCCAGTGATCACCTGGGGAAAGTGGAAGGAGCACATAGCTGATAAAAGTGCCCTGAGCCAGCATCTTCTGTGCAATACAGAACCCTGCAAATAGACGTTGTCCCTTTTTATGCAGGCCAGGAATACCTCGTGCTGAAATTTACCCAGGGGTTCTTTATGGTGACCATATGGGTTAGCTCCACGTTGCCTGCAAATTCAGAGCTCCCTAATGTATCTATCTAGGGAGCTCCAATATGAGGATGTTAACTGTATGTTAAGCACTCGTGACGATCCTGCCATTGCCTTGATGCCATGGAGTTAATTGACTGGGGGGGAGGGCAGAACTCAGCTCCCTCTTACTTTGTTCTTAGGATTCCCAACTTTGAAAGTCTTTGAAGGCAACTTGGGCGCAGAGGGCTGGGATGGAAAAGTGTCTTTGGGGGAAGCTGTGCACTTTTTTGTCTTCCTTCCTATCCATTTTCGGCTTTGTAGAGCAATGGATAAAAGGGGGGAAGAAAAAACCCACAAAAAAGCCACCCACAATAATCTATAGCAACTGTCACCCAGCAAACTACTCCCATTTCATACAGCTAGGTTAGGTGTCAGCATGCGATCGATGGCTCTCGTACAATAATTATAAAAACTAGCGGGTTGTGTTGCTTGAGTGAGTTTAAGAAGAGTAGGGTCTCAATCTTTCCTCTAATAGGGCTTTGACAGTCCGCAGTGCAGAGGCTTCGTCTTAGTCTGACAGTGTTGTCATTAAACACCAGGTAGTGTGGAACAACAGAGAACAAAGATTCTGAGCGCAAGGGAACATGCGGTTTTGACAGGAGTTATTTGTCATCACGAAGCTGCCCAAACTCTTCAGACTGCAATACGGACGGCTGCTTAAAGTGACTTATTGCCCCTGTCTGTGGCTGCAGTTGTGATTTGATAATCGGTAAATGTTTGTCAAAGATGAATTCCCTTCCTGATTCAGTGCTGTGCTGGAAAAGCAAATGAAAAGCAGTGTGCAGGAAAACAGATTGGGTGGATTAAGGTGCAGGCAGATGATGACGACAAAAAACAGGTTTCCCAGCCAATTTGACCAACTTTCTTTGGGACATAAAGCTACCAAACTGCAGGACTTCTGCTTCTCCCTATTCACAACAGGACTGGGCCATACCCCCCTTTCCCTCCCCCCCCCGCCCCCCACACACTCACTCTGTGTGGTGTGTTGGGGGAATTGCACCTGTTCAGAGGATGCCTTTTGATTTGTTTCAAAGCTTCCTGGAGTTGCATGTTACGGTTCTAACCCATATTTGATCTTGAGGTACCAAAGGCCACTTGACAGCTAGAGGGATGCATTCTCTCATGCTTAAGATGCATTACAGCATTGTGTCTCTATTTTGGTGCCCTCCCATTCTTCCAGTGTGTGCAGTGGATATTTTAAAAATTCTTTGGCACGGAGCAGAGTCCTGATTTCTTTCAGTTTGCATCATACTAGTCAAGGTTTGGACTCTGCGTTCCTTTTAAGTATTTTTCTCTGCCAAGTGTGTTTGCATGTGTACACTCCCAGCAAATTTGGGGCAAAATTAGACCCCTTTTTGTTACTCTTTCTAGATACTGTCATAGCCAGTTCATAGTATCAATGTTTTTATTCAGGAATTTGGAGGGGGGGAAGGGGAGAATGAAAAGAACTTTGCAAACCTGCCCTCTTGTGATGTGGCTCGAACAGTGGCTGCAAAGTTTTCTTCCATTTGTAGGAGTTTATACAAGTTTTTCTGCTGATGCATGAGTCTGTGCAGGGTCTTTTAAATGGATAGCAAGGAAAGTTTAAAGGCTGGGGAAAAAATAGTCTGGCCTTCAATTTGATATGCGGTTTTGGGGGTGGGGAATCCCTAATGGATTCAAATTTTTGATCATTATATAAAAAAAGAAAAAAAAACCAAAGTATAAATGCAGATTAATTTTGCATCTGACAGGTGTATTTTTTGTTTCCAAAGGCGGCGATTGGAGAGCGGCGGGGGGGCGGAGGGAAGACCTCTCCCCACGCCCCCGCTCATGGCCAATCTCTAATGCAAGATCCATGAACCCATTTGATTATAGCCAGGGTTTTTCAAGTGTTTGAATTGGGGAAAACGATCAAGAGCAGGAAAAGTGGAGTGATTTATTAGACTCATAAAAATTCATACTTTGTTATTCCAGTCATCTTACATCTGACGCTTGTTAGAACGAGAACCCTGGCAGCTCCTGCCGGGTGAGTGGGGGAAGGGGGGCATTTATCAAGCTTCATTCTGCCTCGGCTGCCATCGCTGTTCTCATTTAGAGAAATGGACTGGATTCCTGGAAACACATTAATAATCATTCACTGAAGGAAGGGGGGGACCCCCCCTTGTTATAATAAGGGTTGTGTTTGAACAAGGCCCAATGCTCCAGAGACCCATTCACTCTCTTTAATGGGGGCTTTATTAGAGAAATGCGTGTTCTGTGTATTAACTGTGACCACCTCTTAGTAATCGCAGCAGAGGAGTGGAAAACACACAATCTCTCCTTATCCATCCATGAGACACTAGTTTATCTGATCCTTCCTGTTGTGTTGGTCCAGCGTATCCAGGAGACTTGGGACCTGTAGTTCTCCACTGGCAGAAGACTCAGCCATTTTTATCACCATGTTGTCTAATGTCACACCATGCCATCTAAACGGGTGGTAAAAATGGCTGCATCCTGTCATGTTACAGCTGCTACCAGTGGAGTTGGGATTATGGGTCCTCAGTTTTTCCCCCCGAGTGGGAATATGTGTGATCTTCTCCCTTGTTTGCAGAGAGAGGCAGTGAGGGAGTTTTAAGCTGGGTGCAAACAAGCAAAATGTGTATTAAAGTGAAAATGTATACATCTAGGAACAGAGAACGTAGGCCGTACTTACAGGATGGAAGAGTCTATCCTGGGAAGTAGCGACTCTGAATAAAGATTTTGGGGGGGTGGCTAATCAGCTGAACATGAGCTCCCCGTGTGATGCTGTAGCCAAAAGGGCTCATGTGATCTTTGGATGCATAAAGTGTGAAATCTTCAGTAGGAGTAGAGTTATTTTACTGCTCTATTTGGCACTGGTAGGGCTGGAATCCTGTGTCCAGTTCTGGGGTCCACACCTCAAGAAGGATGCTGATAAATTGGAGAGGGTTCAGAGAAGAGCCCCCAGAACGATTAAATGATTTGAAAACCTGCTTTATAGCAATCGAGTCAAGGAGCTCAATCTATGTCTCTTAACAAAGGGAAGGTTAAAGGGTTACTAGATCAGTCTGTAAGTACCTACCTGGGGAACAAATATTTGATAATGGTCTCTTCAGTCTAGCTGAGGAAGGTCTAACACAATCCAATGGCTGGAAGTTGAAGCGAGACAAGTTCAGACTGTAAATAAAACGTACATTTTAAACAGTGAAGATAATTAACCATTGGATCAATTTCCCATGGGTGGTGGTGGATTCTCTATCACTGGCCATTTTTAAATCAAGATTGGATGTTTTTTCTACAAGCTCTGCTCTAGGAATGATTTGGGAGCAGTTCTGTGGCCTGTGATGTACAGGAGGTCAGACTAGATCACAATGGTCCCTTCTGGCCTTGGAATCTGTGACTCAGTAATGATGTTTTTTAGTGCTTGAAAGGGCCATTTTGTCTCTTAGGATAGTGATTCTCAACCAGGGGGACGTGTACCCTTGGGGGTACTCCGAGGTCTTCCAGGGGGTCCATCAACTCATCTAGAGATTTGCCTAGTTTTACAACAGGCTACATAAAAAGCACTGGCGACGTCAGTACAAACTACAATTTCATTCAGACAGCAAATTGTTTATACTGCTCTATATACTATACACTGAAATGGAAGTACAATATTTATGTTCCGATTCATTTATTTTATAATTGTATGGTAAAAAGGAGAAAGTAAAGCCATTTTTTAGTACTAGTGTGATATGACACTTTTTGTATTTTTAGGTCTGGTTTGTCAGCAAGTAGTTTTTTAAGTGAGGTGAAACTTGGGGTATGCAAGACAAATCCGACTCCTGAAAAGGGGACAGTAGTCTGGAAAGGTTGAGAGCCTCTGTTTTAGGGTAGATCTTCGCGGCAATTGACGGTAGCTTACCGGGATTAGCTTTAATTTAGCTAGCACAGGTAACAGTAGTAGTGAACATGTGACCGTGCGGGCTTCTGCATGAGCGAGCAACCTGAGTCTGTACCAGGGTTCCTTGTGGGTACAAGCTTGTGCTGCATCTTCATTCCTATTGTTACCCATGCTAGCTAGATTAAAGCTAGTGCACATACGCTCTTGGTGTGTCACAATCACTCCTTCACTTGGCAGTGAAGACATACCCTTGGTTTCTGTTGCATTTTTGAATCAGCTGGATTTTAGGTACTGGCACTAAAGTTATGCCTACATTGGAGCTTTCGCTAGAAAAGCTCGGTATGGCAGGAAGTAACATAGATGATTCAGAAGGTGGGACTCCTCTCTGAGTCCCTTTTGATCAGGTACTTGGCATGGAACTAGAGGACGTTCTTCTGGTGGAAATGCTTTTTTTAATGAGAAAAGCAATCAGAGTTCCTGATCACTTGCAGTCATTAAAGATTCCATGGCACTTTTGGGAAGGGTTAGGAGTCCTGCTGCAGTTGGAATTCAGACAATCACATTCTCTTCGCTCTAGTTTAATTGGATAAAAGTCTTTGCTGCTTGACCTAAACTGCTGTGTAGTGCTGTTGTGTGCTTCTGCATTCAAGTGACTTTATTTGTTTGTAAATCAGTTTTAAAGCACTGTGGGTTCCTTCTGCACTAAAGTTAAACCGTTATTGCAAGAAAAGTGCATTCTGGTAACAGTGTGCTGTTAACAGGGCCTTTCTGAGGATAGCTTGCCTTACTGCTGCTGCAATATTTGAGTTTACCTGTAGGTGAGTGACAGGAATATTTCCAGAATAACTGCCACTGTGACTAGAGAAGGGAACTCATCTAGGCTGTATGAACCAGAAGAGCAGTGGGAATGGATGACTAGAAGTGATAATAAGCAAAGAAACATGCACGGTAGTGCAATGTGTGATGTATAATGTGCTGACGATTGGTGTGTAATGGGCCACCAATCATCTGTAAAGATCTATGTGTATTAAATCAGTGTTAGCCCTTCGAGGACCAAAAGACATACATCACGAATCTTCAGAAGTATGTGCAAGATTTACATGCCTAATTTAGTATGATGAAAAAATTCCCCAATGGTGCAGTCCAGTGACATGGTGCTCAGATGACTAGAGGAATATTGATTATTATGCTAAAGCAGCAGGTCTCCAACTTTTTCATTCTGAAACCTGCTTTATGGGCCAGATCCTTGGCTGGTATATATTGGTGCAGCTCCACCCAAGTCAGGGAGCTACACTGACTTACACCAGCTGAGGATTTGGCACTATGAGTCATAGTTTAAGTCAGAAGAGACCGCCAGATCATCTAGTCTGACCTCCTGGGTATCAGAGGCCACCAGCACCCACACACTAAACCCAACAGCTGAAATTGGACCAAAGTATTACAGCCCACAGGAGTCTAGACTGTCATGTGCCACAACCAGAGAATAGGAAGGACTGAGATGCCCGATGTGATGTTGCACTCCATATGATTTTATGAAAATATGCTAATGAGTGTGAACATAATGTTACTGGAATATGCTTCATGCAAAAGGTCTCTTGTAAGGTATCATTACAAAGTTTATAATCTATGGAGTGTGATCATCCTATTTGTATGAATGTATCATTCTTGTATCTGAAACTAGGACTATAAAATATAATTCTGAGGTCCTATTGTAATTATGCAAAGTGTGGGCCATTAATGGTGGTTTGGAATCTTGATGGCTCCCATCAACTAGGACAGGGGTAGGCAACCTATGGCACGCGTGCCGAAGGCAGCACACGAGCTGATTTTCAGTGGCACTCACACTGCCTGGGTTCTGGTCACTGGTCCAGGGGGGTCTGCATTTTAATTTAATTTTAAATGAAGCTTCTTAAACATTTTAAAAACCTTATTTACTTTACATACAACAATAGTTTAGTTATATATTATAGACTTATAGAAAGAGACCTTCTAAAAACATTAAAATGTATTACTGGCACGCGAACCCTTAAATTAGAGTGAATAAATGAAGACTCGGCACACCGCTTCTGAAAGGTTGCCTACCCCTGAACTAGGGCTACTGAATAGAGATGACTCTGATAACTTGAAAGCCTTCCTGTGAGTCAGCCTGGGAGGAATGAAGGCTTGGGGTCTCCCGGGACATGTGACCATGTCATCTGATACTGGAATCCATCTTAAACCTGGTGCTTTTCCATTTAGGAGGAGGGGTGGGGACCCAGAGAGACAAAAGATTCCCGCCTTATTCCAAAGCTATAAAAGGGGGTGGAACAGAACACAGAGGGCTGCAGTCATGAGAAATCCCCTAGCTACCACCTGAGCTGGAACAAGGACTGTACCGGGGAAAGGATTGGGCTCAGACTAGAAGGAAGTCTAGTCTGTGAAAGAAGCTTATTGAAACATCTTTGAGAGTGAGATTTCATCTGTATTTAGTTTCCTACTGTATTAGGCTTAGACTTGCGTGCTTTTGTTTTGTCTGTTATTTTGTCTGTTATTACTTGGAACCACTTAAAGCCTACTTTTTATACTTAATAAAATCACCTTTTGCTTATTAATTGACCCAGAGTAAGTAATTAATTCCTGGGGAAGCATACAGCTTTGCATCTCTCGCTCTTTCAGTGTTATAGAGGGCAGACAGTTTATGAGTTTACCCTGTATAAGCTTTATACAGAGTAAAACAGATTTATTTGGGGTTTGGACCCCATTGGGAACTGGGTATCTGGGTGCTGGAGACAGGAGTACTTCTTAAGCTGTTTTCAGTTAAGCCTGCAGCTTTTGGGGGGCGTGGTTCAGACCTGGGTCTGTGTTTGTAGCAGGCTAGCATGTCTGGCACAACCAGGCAGGGCACTGAAGTCCCAAGCTGCCAGGGAAAATGGGCTCAGAGGTAGTCTCAGCACATCAGGTGGCAGTCCCAAGGGGGTTTCTGTGACCCAACCCGTCATACCGAGCTACAGTTTTTCAGGTCAGAAAGGAAGTAAACATGCACTGTGAACTAATGTAAGATGGGCTCTTACACAGTTAGTTTGCTGAAATACCAGAACTGTTAGCTCTCCAGTGGCAGACAAACTTGAAATGGTAGATTCCACAGGCAGATGTCTATATTGTACTATACATGTAGACAGAACACAGGCAGATGGGAAAGTTGATTGCAGAGGAGGCTGGGTACATTAAACAGATGGGTGGATTAATCAGAAAGACAGATAGGTAGATCTGAAAGACAGATTAATTAAATCTCTTACTAACTTCCTCATCGTGAAAATGTACATACAGGTTCTTTCACGGAGATGGTCTGTAGCTAGCAGAAGAATGCTATGGAGTAGCTGGGTTAAACAATGTAGTATGCTGATCTAGCAAGTGGCGCAGGACCAGTTCTTTCTGGGAAACCCTTGTCATGTTTTTGCCTTAATCTACTTCGAGTTGCATCTTCTGAACACTAGTTTGTTGAGGTAGTTCTCGAGTGTGCCATCCCTAGTGGTGTGTGCAAGGTAGGGGTACGTTTGACCAGACATGGTGATACTTTATACATTTGCTGTGCTGAATGCTGTTGAAATGTTCCAATTAGAGTGGGCAAGCATATTAAAAAGCCACACTTAAACTCTCCTTCTCCCCACAGAATAAATGGGAGATGCATTGAAAGTACTTTACTCCTTTCTTTCAGGGAATTTTATGGTGCAGAGAAGGGGGGAACCAGACTGAGGGGAGATGGTAGTGTGTCCCTCCTGAATTTTATACAAAGGGAATATGCAATCCTGCTCATTTTAGGAAGACCTGTACTCCCCACAGTTTCCTGTTAAGGCATTAGCAGCCCTTCATAGATACTTTTGAATCGCCTTCTCCTGAACTATTAGCCTTCAGAGACAACAAGGGGGAAAATAGCTTGTGGGTTTATCCTTCACCAAGGACAAACCTGCCAGCATTGCTGTTCAAACACTTGCTAGAGACTGCTGGTTGCTCAGGTTGCACTTGCTGTATTATTCTTTCAGGTAAGTTTCTTACTGTTCTGGCTCCATTGATGTCTATTATTTCCCTCATTCAAACCACATTCCCTTTCCTTTTCCCACACTTTACACTGCTTCCTGTCAACTTTTCTTCACAGACTCCTCTCTCTTCCTCAAAGTGCTGTCACTCCGCTTCTCTAGATCCGTTCCAGGCATCCATTCATCCATTCCTAATAGTCATGGAGCTGCCTGGTTCCAATGTACCTGTCCAGTTCTTGGGGAGGCTGCTCCAAGCCTTTGGTTTTGAGTTTGAATAGTAGTAAGGAGAGAGAGACTATTGCTTGCTTTACACTGTACCAAGAGCTTTGTTACTGTCTAACACGCTGTCTTGGTTTTTAATAGTCCAAATGCAGGCACTGTAATGACATTCTTTTTATTCTGCTCCCGAGCATTATTCTATTAGCCTGCATTAGCACTGTGATTCCTTATATTGATGGCTAGAGATGTTTCCGATATGGCTGCATTCTGCAGTGAATATTTGAGGTACAGTAGATGTGGAGTTGTTAGCTCTTGTGAGCAGGATAAACTCCAAAGTACCCTTATTTATATATCACTGCTTTTTTTGTATAGTTTCCTTCATGCAAACATAATCGCAACTATAACTAATTTAGACTCATCATTTTATATGTATTGTGGATGGTTCTCTGAAAACATCCACTCAATGTGCATAGGCAGTCAAAAAAGCTAACAATGTTGGGAATCATTAAGAAATGGATAGACAAGACAGAAAATATCGTATTGCCTCTATATAAATCCGTGGTATGCCCACACCTTGAATACTGCATGCAGATCTGGTTGCCCCATCTCAAAAAAGATATGTTGGAATTGGAAAAGTTACAGAAAAAGGCAACAAAAATTATTAGGTGTCTGGAACAGCTTCTGTCTGAGGAGAGATTAATAAAACTGAGACTTTTCAACTTGGAAAAGAGACAATGAAGGGGGGATGTGAAAGAAGGCTATAAAATCATGCCTGGTGTGGAGAAAGTAAATAGGGAAGTGTTATTTACATAACACAAGTAGGGGTCACCCAATAGGCATCAGGTTTAAAACAAACAAAAGGAAGTATTTATTCACGCAATGCACAGTCAACCTGTGGAACTGTTTGCCAGAGGATGTTGTGAAGGCCGAAACTATAACAGGATTAAAAAACAACTAGATAAGTTCATGGAGGATAGGTCTATCAATGGCTATTAGCCAGGATGGGCAGGGATGGTGTCCCTAGCCTCTGTTCGCTAGAAGCTGGGAATGGGCGACAGGGGATGGATCACTTGATGATTACCTGTTCTGTTTATTCCCTCTGAAGCACCTGGCATTGGCCACTGTCGGAAGACAGGATACTGGGCTAGATGGACCATTGGTCTGACCCAGTTTGGCTGTTCTTATGCAAACTGTCTCCCAAAGTTTTGTCAGAGCATTTGGTGATACCACTATTGCTTATGTCCAGATCACTCTACAGAACTGTCTAGTTACTCTGACTTAAAAAAACCCCAAACTCTTTAAAATAATATAAGGCCTTCAAAAAACTTGACAACGATTAGGCTGCTGGTGCGCAGAGATCACCGCTGACCAATATTATCTCATTGTTTATTTGTACTCCCCATCTCTCTGTATCCATACGTTGTCTTGTCTTCTATTTAGTTTGTAAGCTAGTTAGACTTTTTGTTCTGTGTTCATGCAGCATCTAGCAAATAGGGGCCTGGTCTGTGACTGAGACTCCCTATGCACTGCAGTACTACAAATCATACAATATGATTCAATGCTTATGTTTACGTTTTTTTTTTTTAAAGCAAGCGAGTGACTGACTAACTGGCCATACAGAATAGTGAAACTGACGGAACACACAGAGCTGTCAAATGCACAAAGAGAACACTGAACAAATTGAACATATTTTTACTAACGACTTTCATTTCTAGTGAACTCAGGTGTTACTAGTATCTATAGTGGGTGTAAGAGTTTCAGACAGAAATTTGACACCCCCCCCCCACCGTTGATGCTAGTGAGAGAGAAGTAGAGAGGAGGAGCAGGGGCGGTGAGTTATATGGGCCTGTGGTGCCCGGGCTCCAGCAATATTCAGGGCCTGAGGGCCCGGCTCCACCAATGTTTGGGCTGGGTCTCTTCCCCGGCCCAACCTGCCGCCCCCGCACGCTGCCCCCCGAGTTTCCCCCAGCCCCCCCTTGCTGCCTCCGCACGCCTCCCCCTGGCCCCAGAGCGTCCCTGCCTCAAGCCAGTGGCTGCCCTCTGCAGCTCCACGCTGTGCTTTGCTCTGCTGGCATCAACTGCCACCGCAGGGTCCTAGTGCTCCCCATCCGCTAGAGCGAGGGCAGGCTGACCCTGCCCCTGCCCTTCCTCCTCGGCGGGACCCTTTTTTCGTGGGACCCCCCACCAGCACGGGGGGACTCCCCACGCCTGCAGTCACTGCTCCTGTCCCACGCTGGGCAAGGGGCAGCCCCATCCCCCACCCCCAGTGAGGCTATGGTGAGGGGCAGCAGCAGGGGAGGAGGTGCACATGTGATGACAGCCCCCCTCCCCCTCTCGACACCCACCACAGGGGAGGCGAGGGAGTTCCTGGACCTGAGAAGGGCCCTAAGAGCACATGCAGTGACAGTGGTGCGAGGTGAGTGTGCTGCCGGGGGGGGCAGAAGGGCCCCTCCCCCGGAGCTTGCTGCTGCCGGCGAGTAGAGGGCTGCGGGGAGTCCTCCTCTCTGGCCCCAGCCCCGGGGCAGCCTGCCTGCACCCCAAACTCCTCATCCCTGGCCCTGCCCCATCCCAGAGCCCGCACCCCCAGCCAGAGCCCTCATCCCCCGCACCCCAACCCTCTGCCCTAGCCCTGAGCCCCCTCCTGCACCGTGAACCCCTCATCCCCAGCCAGAGCCCTCAGCCCTGAGCCCCCTCTTGCCTCATGAACCCCTCACCTCAACCCTCTGCTCTAGCCCTGAGCCCCTTCAACACCCCAAACCTCTCATCCCCAGCCCCACCCCACAGCCCTCACCCCTGCACCCCAACCCTCTGCTTGAGCCCCTCCCACATCCCTCATCACCAGCCGCACCCCAGAGCCCTCACATTTTTATATTTATTTTAAAAATATATATATTGGCTTACAAAGCAGGGGCGGAGGAGCAGGACTTGGACCTGTTCTGGGCACCACCAAAAATTATACAAACCTGCTGCCCTTGACAAGGAGGAGAGGAGACTTTCTTTTTCATCTGGGAATTGAAATGGGGCGGAGGGCTGATGAAATGACTACAGTAAGATGGCAGGAGAATTCAGTGGAGGGTGTTTGCACCAACAGTGAGTGGAGAGGAACTGGAGAAACAGGCCAGAGTTAGGCATGTAGTCAAGAGAGGAGAAGAACGATGTGGCAAACTAAGAAAGCTAACAGGCTTTTTAAACTAAGGCCGGTTTTCAACTGGATCCTGAAATGAGCAGAGAGTCGGGGGAAGTGAGTGATGTCATCTGGGAAGATTAGAATCCTCACAGTTATCTGGTGAGAATTGCAATGAAATTTCATTCTAATGCCCTTTTATATTGGGATTTTACTCCACCACCACTGTCCTGTTTTAATTCCAGGCTTCAAACCAATTTGTTGCCAAAAACATCTAAATGAAAAGCCCCTAATTGAAGCTGTTTTTGAGAAGTGTTATTGCTTAGTCTGTGCCCTGCAGCTAGGAAAATGTGATTATTTGTTCTCCAGTTTGTTTAAACTCGGCGATAAATACTTTTAAGCATGTTGCACTTATTTCAGGAAGATGGACATCATTACCAGTATGCTTTGAACTTGAGGAGGAAAAGGCAGGCAATATTACTAGTATAAAAAAAATGCAGTGTCTTAAAATTAAGATAATAGACTTTTCTTAAACAGCTCAGCAAGTCCTGAAAGTTAATTTTTCTCTCTACCATCCCCAAAGCAAGGGGAGATGGGCCTTGCAAGGTGTGAGACCATAGTCTTATGTGTGTGATGGTAACACATGTTATAGGACAGGCTTTGCACATCCCTGTTTGGGGCCAGGACTTTGCTTTGATTATCTTGCAACAGATCTGTATTTTAAAAAGCTTCTGAAAGAATAAAATGTGCCCTTCTGTCCACTGCCTTGGCTGAATCTATTAGCACTTATCCTGAGATTTTCACCTCTTGCTCACTGGTTCATGTCCAGCCAGAGTTGGTAGTGAGCAATATAGTTTTGTTTTGCTTTGGTGGAATATGAGAGATGAGTTAGCTATTCTCAGCCCAGCTCCTTGTACGTGGTTGTCTGAAGAGCCATCACAGTTGCTGCTGTCTGCCTAGAGATAGTGTCGTGTAGTTCTCCATTGCAGGGAGGGATAGCTCAGTGGTTTGAGCATTGGCCTGCTAAACCCAGGGTTGTAAGTTCAATCCTTGAGAGGGCCACTTAGGGATCTGGGGCAAAAATCAGTACTTGGTCCTGCTAGTGAAGGCAGGGGGCTGGACTCGATGACCTTTCGAGGTCCCTTCCAGTTCTATGAGATAGGTATATCTCCATATATTATTGTTTTTATTGTGGTCTCCTCCTCCTCCAATAGTTTTCCGGTGAGTTAGAAGGTGCTACCAGCTCCGGCATTCTCAGCTTTTAATAAATTATTGCTTGATGAGCCGTTGATAGCTTGGTTTGCCCCTGAACTTCAGGAAAAGGTTTCCTTGCCACAAGGTGTCCTGGAGACAGAAATCCTGTTTCCTTTCTTTAGAAGCTCAGGAAATCCATTTGCAAAACTTAACTTATATTTGCTACTTAACAGCTAGATGCACTTCCTGTTAACAATTTACATGGATTTAATATCTTCGCTACAAAAATGGGTATTTCTCTTGGAGCTTGCTAGACCCCAGTGTTGTTTTGTTAGTCTCTAAGGTGCCACAAGTACTCCTGTTCTTTTTGCGGATACAGACTAACACGGCTGCTACTCTGAAACTTGCCACTGCATTGTCATTCCTGATAAGTTATGCTAGCTTCATCTGCCTGGGTCCATTCAACGTAAGGAATTAGTGAAGCAGATTCTGGTACTAATTCCCCAAATGTCTCCCTCTGAAATGGATTGCCTTGCTAGGCAAACGGTGGAGGGTATGTGAAGCCCAATAAGACGTGTGAGTTGCAAAGCTAATGCCACTATTGTTCTTTGTGGATCTAGAGTCTGAACAGCAATCCTGCTTCGGAGTCACAGGTAAAGTACTTTGAATCATTTGGATTTATTTCCCATTAAACAGCAGTTTGTGATCTTAAACTATCGATTACACTCTGGCATAAGTAGCAGTCTCTCTTGAAAGAGCTCAGAACTGAATGAGTGTGAAAATTAAATTCCCCTCTTAAACCGAAAGATGGTCCTTTTAGAAGCAGATTCCAGTAGCAATATAATTAACCTCTTGCTGTGCCATTCTGTGTGAACATATTGAACATACTCAGTGATAATCATCCCATAATACTGGGTATCTGCTTTCACACTGAATCCGTAACAGTATTACAGTAATCCCAAATCCTTTTGTTAACTCCAGGGACGTGGCCAACTTGGTAACCAGAACAAAAGACATTTGAGCTCTGCAGCACAGCGCTTATGTTTTGCAGGTGTTTTTTGGGTAAAAGTGAATCACCAAGAGAATTTGTAGTTGGTTGGGATAGGAGCTCTGATAACCTTGAATCAAGTTAATGTATAAATTAGTCCCTGTTGTTAGATTACATATGATCAACAACCCTTGAATGGTCCAACAAGGAATTTTGTGGATCTGACACCAAGTCTGGAAATGCAAGGACACTCCTAATGCCATAAGACATAGTCCCATTATTGTGTGTACCGATGATGTTTGGCTTTTTAATTGTCAAAACCCCGTTTGCAATGAATTTGAGGATGGGCACCCTCACATACACCTCTCTTCTCTTTTGAGCTTCCCAGGCTCAGTTTCTGCTCTCTCCTTTTGTCTTTTTCCCTTTTCCCCCCTTCTCATTTTGGTATTGTTCTTCTAGTTCTTTTCTCCCTGGTTGCTTCCCTGTCCTGTTACTTCACACCCTAGAGGGCCACATGTTCCTGGGCATGTGATCTCCTGTGTGGCTTTGTGATGTGACCTTACATGTGGTCTTGGAGCTGCGTTGATCACTGTGGAAACAGAGTCCAGAAAACTTGTGCTGGTGTCTGCTGTCTGTGCCTATTCACAGCCAGATGCATTGCACTTCTGAGAAAGGAGCATTCTATAGGAGACAGTGTGCCCCTTTAGTTCCATCCACCTATAACTTTGATAGCCAAGACACAATCCCACTTTACTTCACAAAACGGCAGGATCAGATTATTTTATTGAGCAGATACTTGGCTGCTCAAAAAGTAATAGATGGTGATCTTTATAAGGGCTCTTGCAGACCATACACACACAACACAGCTGTGGTACACCCACCTATCTGGGGAGAATGAGGGCGCCCACACAATGGAGTTACTCAGCAGTTCCCAGGTGCTGTTTGTAGCTCCTACCCCTTTTCAGCTCTCAGCTGTAATTTCTGAGTGCCAAACCTGTTCCCAAGCATGGCTTAAAAACAAAACTAACCCAGTGTCAGTGGTGTCTGATAATGCAGTGCCTGCCTGTTGCCACGAAAACAAGAGCCAGGAACAGCTAGCAGCTATGAGTGGTGGTGTAGTCCTCTCTCATCAATTTCAGCTGCGGCTGTTAATGGAGAGCAGAATGATGTTTTTCATATACTCCTATAAACCAGCAGGTCCTAAAATCTACGTTGTTTACACTTGAGAGAGAGAGAGAGTTCTAAATGAGAACATATAGAAATGTTGTTTCTTCTTAAAAGTCCTTAGACTCTCAATTTCTATACATAGTTTAACATTTTGAAATAAAGCAATTGTATAAAAAGCTTTAATGGATATTTTAAAGACAAATACTTCATTCTTTCCATATTAAAGTGCTTCACCAACACTAATCATCATGGAACTGATAGCAAGGAGGGAGTTGAGGTTCAGCCCCATTTTACAGTTGGGAAAACTAAGTCTGTGAAGGCAGAGAGAGAGGAAATCCACATCAGAGCTGGGATTAGAACTCCAGAGTTCCTAGTTCCCAGACCTGCGCGGATACCACTAGAGCACATCGCTTCAGAAGAGCCCATGCTCCTGTAACAGACAGTATCCAGGTTAATGTTCTAGACGGTTGCTGTGTTGTATCCTCACCGAGTGGGGATTTTAGGCTGATTTCTGCACTTTGCCATGTTGTTGCCAACCCAGGTCAGTAGTTTAGACCTTTGGGGAACTGAATACCAGTTGGTTAAGGAGGAAGTTACATTTAATAGAGAGAAACCCTTGGTATCACTGGTAAATACTCCAGACGGCTGCAGAAGATCATTATCTTTTCTCTGAGTATGCCGTGTCTGTCTCTACCTCTGTGGGTTTTCACTTACTCGGTGTTCGATCACGCACGAGCCAATGATGGAAGCGCAGACATTTAGAGCAGCAGCCCAGGTTGTTCTGAAGCTCCTTATGACCTTCCTTTGTACGCTCTGCCTTCCACACAGGGAACAGCATGGGAGCTTAAATCTCACTCTTGCTTTCAGTTGCCCCAGTGAGGTAGGAAAGTCCTGTTATCCCCCCAATTTACAGGAGGAACCGAGGCAGAGAGAGACTAAGTGACTTGCTGAAGGTCAAAAAGAATCTGTGGTGGAGCAGAGAACTGAATCTGGCTTCCTTGGTCCCAGGCTACCACCCTTACCACTGGCCCATCCTGTCAGGCATCGGATGATATCAGCTTCAACTGTAGTTGGTGAGTTGCCAGACCTCCCCAAGCTGAAAGTAGCCTCCGAAGGTAAGCTCTTGGCACACGCTGATAGAACTATGCCACTGATCGTTCCTGCCCCTACCAGTGTGAGATGAGCAAAAAACTCATTTGGCAATGGAGAAGTTGTCATTCGTATTTGGGAGGTTTTGGAGAGCTGGTCGTAAAGGTAAAGGTGGCTCCTGGCCTGAGGTTTTGTCAGGCAGATTTTCATCTGGAACGAATATTTCTAAGTATGGTAGGCTAATAAAAAAGTTGACTGAGTGGCTATAAGAGTTCTGGCTTTTAAAGTACCAGATATTAGCTGTCTCAGTCTGCATTTCCAACCTTCTCAGAAAGCAGGCCTGTGCCTCCTAGGGAAACATTTGTCACCATTTTTCCAGGAGTACAGCTCAGCATCGCAGATCATTTAAACATCAGCTCTCTGACATAATCTTACATTATGCAATTCAAAGGATCAGTATCACACGTGTGCCTCTCTGCGGGGTCCCTCATATATTATGCAAAAATCAGTATAAATAACAATTTTCCATCGTAGTATTCACTGTGCAGAACAGTCTCTTATTCAATTTGTGGCACATCTGGGGAAATTGTTTGAGATCCCTTATGAGGCAATTCTTGACTAGATAGCAAATTCTGGAGGCGTCTAAGCCTGAAGAGCTAAGTGCCTGTTTTGAAGATGCAGAGGGAGAGTCCCTTGCAGTCTGAGAGTTAGTACCAGGCTCTTCAATATTTAGCAAGTCTCCAGCTTGCAGCTCTGATGAGTACATTTCCCTCTGCCCTGTAATGCTCATGTTGGACAGTTCATTTCTGCCCCCAATGCCGATGTCCATGGGTGCTGGAAAATGGAAAGGAGGAAAACTGGTTAAAATTGTGAAAGATCCTTCCCTGTTCTTCATTTTGTACCTCACATACTGAACAATGTTCAGCACACTCGCCTTTGTGAATAGATTTCTTTCAAGGCTGTCTGGTTGCAAAGCCAATACAATTCTTCAGGTAATTTCAGGTTATAGAGATCAGAGAGACAGACTGTAGAGTCAATCCAGGTGTGTCTACACTGCAAAAAAAACAACAACCCTGTAGCAGTGAGTCTGAGAAGTGTGGACACCCATTAAGTTAACAGCCCTTTGACCAACCCAGGATTGTTTCCTATAATATGTTATCTGCTGCTTTGTCCCATCTAATCTCTTGTGACCCAAGCAATAAGGCGTCCACTGCTTCCCCATGGGACTATTCTTCAGGTAAGAAATTGTTCCTTGTATTCAGCCATAAAGTTGCCTTTGCTCAGTTTCATCCCATTCCTCGTAGTTGTAACCACTTGCACAACCATAAATAATTCCTCTTCTTGTGGTGGTTAGACAGTTACCTTATCTCTGTTTAATTGTTGCTTAGCCAAGTGGTATCTACTGGTTATTCATTTGCTTTCCTCTAATATAGCAAACTTTTAAGCCCTTTATATAATATTTTTGCTGCTGTTCTCTGAATTCCTTTCCGTTTATGTACATCTTTCGGGTATTGAGTTGCCCAGAGCTGAACGTAGGATTCTAGGCATGGCCTCAGTGGGACCTTATAAAAAGGGACTATCGGTTGCTTGTTCTGTGGCTTGATGCCTTTTGCATGCAGCCTGAACTTTCATTAGCTCCTTTTGCTGCCAAATTGTGGAAAATCCTGCTGAGTCTTCTGCCTCAATAATGCAGAGTTCTGCAGATCATTAACATTGCATTTACCAGCTGTACAGTGTGGGACAACTTCTTAACCTGTTTTGCAGGTGTGCTTGCCAATGAGAATATATGTGATCTATGGAGCCGTTGAGAATGCCAGGCAAGCAGGTTCTGCTGAAATGATTATGTAACAGCAGACAGTCAAGTGGGAGTTTCTAGGTAAAATCTGGACTTGGGTGCCCACTCCTCATGCTTGATACCTGGGAGTAAACTTAGTCTTGCCAAAGGTCCCCTTCTCCCCCACAATCCTGTGCCAGATGATATGGACAGCAGCTAAAGAAAGGAACTGTGTGTGCCCACTTTGGGCTCCACCTAAGACACCACAATTGTGATTGCTGTAAAGCAGGGTAACCTGGGAAATGTGTGCCCAAGACCCACCTGTGCCACTTAGGAAATCAGCCAGTCACTAATGGGGTTAGGGGCAGAGTTGGTACTTTATATATTGATTATTATTGGTGGCGGGGGGTAAGGATTTGAAACATTACAATTGTATCTGATTGTATTCCTCTCCCCCACATTTTATTAATCATTTATTGTCTTATGTTGTGGTCTGTTTGGTACAAAGAAAGTATCTCCAGATGTATTTGTACAGTGGCTAGCACAATGAGTGCTACAATAATATAATATTAAATAACCATAGTAAGGAGAAAAAATGTCCAGCATGGAAAGAAACCCCAATTGCCTTCACTAGGAGGAGCATGATAAGAAAGGTCTATTTTGGGTACCAGGGGAGCAGAGAACTCAGCCTGGGAGCAGCATTGGGGGAACAAACACAATGAATTTGAGGGCTCGTCTGCACGGTAGGGTAATACATTCTACGGGGGGTTGATTTCTAAAGCGCCCTAATGTGTGGTGCATTAATTGGTCCGTGTAAGTCCCTCCTGTGCTCACTGGTTTAGGGGTCGTAGGTTCCAATCTTGCTGGGGCGTGGGTAGCAGTCTCTGTTTAACACTCTCCTTCCTCGTTGGCTCAACGCTCCTCAGCCTAAACCAACCTCCTCCCTGTGGTGAGGGGATCTGCAGCTGGGTTCCATAGCTCAGGGGGTTAGAACAGTGGTCTCGCAATACCAGGGTCGCAGGTTTGAATCTCGCTAGGGTCTGAAAAGCAGTCCCTGGTTCAATCTCTCCTCACTGGTGGCTCGTCGCTCCTTCCTTGGTCATGTGGCACTCCTCAGCCTTAAACAACCTCCTCCCTCTGCTGAGGGGAACTGGGGTCTAACTTCGTAGCTCAACAGGTTAAAGCAGTGGTTTCAGAATGCAGGGGGTCGCAGGTTTGAATCTCGCTGTAGCAGTCTCTGCCTCAAACAGTGCACTTTAATTTAGTGCTGTTTGAAACAATACTACATTAAAGTGCACCAGCCTGGTCTGCGTGGACCAGTTCATGCAAAGCACATTAGAGGGCTTTAGAAATCACACCCCCAGAGAGCACTTAACCGCACCATATAGACAAGTCCTGAGATGTGTTAGACATGCATAACAATGTTAACATTTCAGCAGCCCTAATTAGGATTTTGAAGTGGATAGTTCGTAGATCACTTGATCATTACCTGTTAGGTTCACTCCTGACATTGGCCACTGTCTGCAGACAGGCTACTGGGCTGGATGGACCTTTGGTCTGACCGAGTATGGCCGTTATGTTCTTATTGAAATGAAGGAGGAGTACAGTGTGTCCCTACAGCTAGAGAAATAGACCAAGGTCTTATCTACACACAATTTGTGCACAAATTTAACTCAATCAGTGAACCTTCCTAGTGTGGATACTCTGAAATTGGTACAAAGCCTGGCCTACCTAGCTCTGTCATTTAAGGGGGTGATTTTTACCAATGTAGCTACACTGGAAAAAGCCCTAGTGTGGGTGCAGTTATACTGGTGTAACTCTGCTTATGCCTGTTGGAGGAAGGTTCCCACACACAGCTGCACTGATTTAACTACATTGGTTTATATCACACATTGAGGCCTGCTCCACACTAAAAACGGACACGAGCGTTCCTGTGCTGTTTATGGCTGTGATTCTGTGTGTTTTTTACCATCACAGTCTCAATGTAAACTTCGCTCTCGTGGTTACCCCCCAGGTGACCTCTACAATACACATTCAGTAAAGATTTTCAGTTATTCCCTTATTTGATTTGTGGCCCTGATCCTGCACTAAGGAATTCAGTGGAAGCGAATCAGAGCCAGGATCGGTATCTATGGTATATTATACTTGCCCCCCTTTAGCTTTCTTGTTAACAGGCTGCCTTTGAAACAGGCAGCTCTGGGGCTCAGCCACACTAGAATTATTGTTGGTTTCATCTGCCTCCTGCTTTTTCACCAGCCTGTCTTCCCTGATAGATTTGTAGAAGCCTGTTAGGCTAATGCTAACTCATCCTTCTTTCCAGCGATTCCCCTAAAGCCCTGAGTGGCTGTAGCCGAACCACCTTTGCTGTTCATTTTCTAACCCTGGCATTCATTGCCCTCGAGGGCTCTCCTACCCTGAACTGAGTTCCAAGTAACAGAAAATAAACACGTCACTTCTGCTATTGCCCATTTTCCACTGACTTCGGGGTTCAGTTTGGTGCCTACCCTTCCTGACTGTTTTGATGACAGCTCCTGTGGTTCTCTCCCTGCAAGTCTTAATGGCCCCTTGTGACCCCACAAGGGGTCCACAGTCCCTCTCTGTTTCTAGTGTGGATCCTTGTGACCCTCAGATGTTGGAGCATCTTACAGAGCCCGACTGGCCCACTTCTTTGTCCTTGCATTTTTCCTTTACAAAGGAATTGAAATCTGTTGTCTCTGGGAATCTCAGCTCCCAGACTTTATCCTTGCACTGTACCTTGATCATTCGGGTACTTTATTCCTCTCACTTTTAGGAACATAGGATTTACCCTACCAGTTTAGATGATTAGCTAATCTATCCCAACAATGGCTGCTAGTTTACTGTCTTTCTCTACTTACCATGCTTGATTATTGGTACTCTGGGCATGTGCCAACGATATTCTATCTCTAGAGAAATAACGTAGTAAACTGAACAAAGATCTGCAGAAATGAACAAAGGGTGGTGAGTTATCATCATCTGGTTATACGTGCTGCCTTTCTGTCAGTACAGCTCCTGTGTGATTGTAGGCATAAGAAATTATGCAGCAGAGAATTTAGGAAGTTTTCCTGGCTCCTCAGCCCAACAGCGAGATCCAGCAGACGAGGGCACATTCTCCCCAAGGAAGAGATGGAAGTCTCATTTTTTTGGTTCATTGAAAATTGTGTTGGAGAAATTGCTGAAAAATGTAGAGGAAAATCCTGCTTTGGCTGGGAGACAGACTAGACTGGCTAATGTCTTTCCCGCTTCTGATTTCTATGGTAGCTATGGAGAAGTAAAATGTAAGTGGTTGGAGCCTTTGAGATAAAGGGTGCTATATAAATAAGAAGGAGGTAGTCTTTTTCCATGTTCACCCGGTTTGGAGGGGATGTAAGATCTCAAGATGAACCCATGTACGTGTGAATATGTGGACATACAAATCCATTCTAAGAAATTCTGGTTTTAGGGAAACAATCCTATTTTGTCACTTTGTATAAAAAAACTTAGCCTCTCCCCTCACTTTGAACATTCATTTTAGCTATTCATTAATTTGGGGGGAGGAAAAATGAAAATAAATGAAAATCACTGATGGTTGAAGCAGATGGAAGATGAACACTAGCCTTGAGAATGATCCCATTGTTAAGGCAAAGAACTAGGAGTTTGAGTTCTGTTCCTGGCTCTACCACAGACTCCCTATGTGATGCTAGGAAAGGATGTTTATTCTCTCTCTCCCCCTCCCCCCAGATTTCCCATCTGTAAAATGGGGATCATGCTTCCCTAGCTCTCATGAGTGTTGTGTGTCTGAGTGAATGCACAGACACACTTAGAATGTGCTGTGTAAGTGCAAAGTATATTATTGTGAAGCTTAACCAGAGAGGTTTACCACCTTGATGTTACAGCGTTCAAACGTCTTCCTAAAAGGCTGAGTCGAAAGAGTGGCACGCTTTGGTTCTTTGACTCCATCAGCTCATAAGGAACCTTGGGAAGGATGCATACATAAGTATCGCTTTAAGACTTTTATGGCAATAAGGTGCCATTGTGAAGGTCAGCCATAAGGTGTCTTAAGTTTCCATACCAGGTTTTTTCCTTCCTCCTTTCCTCTTCTCCTTGGGTGTGGTTGGTGTGAATTGTTCACGGGGGAGGCATGTCTCGGAGTAAAACCACCATCTCAGCAATGCACGGAGCACTCTGGTGTGCATGAGCTGTGAGCCCTGGCTGATAAATGGTGCTCATATCCCATTCAAATATGATGCAAGCAGTTTTTTTGTAGTTTGTCTTCCATTGCGGTAGTAAAGTTTTTAATTAGGAAAGCTAATGAGATCGATTAGTCATTAGAACTGACCTCTGGATCTCTGCAAGGAGCGTGCGTGTGTGTGCTGGGCTGATAACGGGAGGCGCTGGGGTATTGTTTGTAATAAAAGCGTAAAGTGTTTGATTTGAGTGAAATGTGCCACAGGGAATACATCATGCGGCGAAAAAAAATTACAACCCTGGGAGCCTGTAATGAAGGGAATTAAACCAACATCCTATCTAAATAACATGATTATCTACACAAAACCCCTCAGCTAGCAAGTAATAATAGAAAACTGAGCTGCTTCGGAGAGTCTCTTTCAGAACGTGGTTAATGCCAGAGACTCGCGCACACCAGTATCAGAAGAGCAGCTACTGTATGAATGCAACATCCAATTACCGCTGTGGAATAGAGTTTGCCAGGCGCCGGTCTGTCTGTGTTTTGGGAATGGTGGGGAGGGGGAACTGAAAGCCACCACAATTTGGGACCTCTATTTCTTACCTCACTTGTAAGTGCAAGGCAGTGAGGGATGTCAGGCAAGAGTTTGATTGGATGTCTGATTGATTAGCAGCTACGAGAGCTTGTAAAGGTGCCAAAACGAAAAAAAAAAATAACTTTAATGTATTTGACAAATTCCCAACTTAAATAATTGTATAAGGTCAGAACATAGGTAAAGAGTCAGCTAATATTTCAAATATGCAAGTAGCATGCTTAGGCAAATTCCTACAGGGATCTGTACATATTACACAGTAATACACAGTATTCTTGCCAGCAAATTAAAAAAGTATGGATTGGATGAATGGACTATAAAGTGGATAGAAAGCTGGCTAGATTGTCGGGCTCGATGGCAAGTGATCAACAGCTCGATGTCTAGTTGGCAGCCGGTATCAAACGGAGTGCCCCAGGGGTCGGACCTGGGGCCAGTTTTGTTCAACATCTTTATTAATGATCTGGACGATGGGATAGATTGCACCCTCAGCAAGTTCAGAGATGACACTAAGCTGGGCGGAGCTAGATAATCTGGAGGGTAGGTATAGGGTCCAGAGTGACCTAGACAAATTGGAGGATTGGGCCAAAAGAAATCTGATGAGGTTCAACGAGGAGAAGTGCAGAGTTCTGCACTTAGGACTGAAGTATCCCATGCACCGCTACAGGCTGGGGACCGACTGGCTAAGCAGCAGTTCTGCAGAGAAGGACCTGGGGATTACAGTGGATGAGAAGCTGCATATGAGTCAATGGTGTGCCCTTGTTGCCAAGAAGGCTAACAGCATATTGGGCTGTATTAGTAGGAGCATTGCCAGCAGATCGAGGGAAGTGATTATTCCCCTCTATTTGGCACTGGTGAGGCCACATCTGGAGTATTGCGTCCAGTTTTGGGCCCCCCACTACAGAAAGGATGTGGACAAATTGGAGATAGTCCAGCGGAGGGCAACGAAAATGATTAGGGAGCTGGGGCACATGACTTACGAGCAGAAGCTGAGGGAACTGCACTTGTTTAGTCTGCAGAAGAGAAGAATATGGGGGGATTTGATAGCAGCCTTCAACTATCTGAAGGGGGGTTCCAAAGAGGATGGAGCTCGGCTGTTCTCAGTGGTGGCAGACGACAGAACAAGAAGTAATGGTCTCAAGTTGCAGTGGGGGAGGTCTAGGTTTTGTATTAGGAAACACTATTTCACTAGGAGGGTGGTGAAGCACTGGAATGGGTTACCTAGGGAGGTGGTGGAATCTCCATCCTTAGAGGTTTTTAAGGCCCAGCTTGACAAAGTCCTGGCTGGGATGATTTAGTTGGGGTTGGTCCTGCTTTGAGCAGGGGGTTGGACTAGATGACTTCCCGAGGTCTCTTCCAACCCTATGATTCTATGATTCTACATGCATGGAAACACGTGTGAAAGTTTAGAAATAAGATGTAGTCTAATGTTTGGCAAGGAGAAACAGGGAGCCAGGGACTCCTGGGCTCTCTTCACATTTTTGCCACTGCTTTTCTGCATGACTTCTGTGTAAAATAGCTTCGTGACTTTTAAGATCCATAAAAAGCTTTACTGAAATGTTAAGTGTAGTCCTATTAAATCTATGGATATGAAATGTGTGGAGTGGGTCAGCCCTACCATTATATTCCCCTTCTAAAGGGGGAGAGGCAGAACTGCTTTCCAGTGTGAACCTCTGTGATATTATAGATGCTTGGCCAGAAACATGTCCTCATATGAATTGTGAATGGCTTTGTTTGAGGCCATTCAGAGAAGTGGAGTCATTTATTTTTTAGTTCCAACTCTGGACTTTCTGCTAGAGGATAGCAAAACATATGAAGGCCTGGCATCACTAAAGCTCTCTGTGAGGAATCTGGAGTTTGCTCCCCCCACTTGGTCTGAAATAGGCCAGATCAGGGGATAGTTTAGATCTGTTACATAGGGCTTTGGAGAAGATTGAGGGTATGCATCTTAGATAATAAATGGGCGGAAAAGAGTTTTTGTAGGTGGCTGCCTTGAGCGCCTGTTGAATTGATCATGTTAATGTTGCTGAGATATTGTTAATGGTGCATTAGCACATCCAAAGTCTTGGATAGGTGTTTTTTAGTTATTTAAATCAAAATAACTAAATTAAATAGATGTCCATGAACAAAACAATCTAACTTGGCCATGGCTCAATAATATTAGAAATTATATTATAATAGGTCTCAAACCGTGCTACAGCTCTACAGATACACAGGATGATGCAGTCACTACTCTGGGGAGCTTACAATCGTTTTTAACAAGTCCAGTGTGGGGAAACTTTGATAAACATTCTGTTTAGATGAGAAACGGTCCTGTTTCTGTTCTACATTTTCAGTCGATCCCCTTTCTCAGCCTTTAGTGCTAGGAAGATTTGCAACACAACAGGATCTTTCTTTCATAGGTCTTGTCTACATTAGGGAAATTTTGTAACTGCAGGACTTTGCTAACACTAATTTAGCTACATCATGTCAATTAGACCCACTGTGATCAAGGTGAGATGAGAGTGCTGAAAACACGGATGGGAACTGTTTCCACTGGCACTCCCAAGATAGCTAATTTGGTAGAACTGAACTGGTGTCTGCAGCGATGGGAAATTTTTTTAAAAATGTCCCAAGTGTAGACAGGGCCTTAGATTTCCCCACTGCCTGCAGCCTGTTACTTCCTATTCCCTACTGGTTATCTTTTAGAACTGGTTGATTTGGAAATGCTTGTCAAAACCATAGACTTCTATGTGGGGAACAAGGGGCTGGAATATCTCGGAAACAAAGAACATTTTTTAATGTAAATAATTGTTAATTAAGAGAGAAGGAAGAAAAGGATTGGGAATATTTGATTTGATTTATAGATCTGTGGGGAGTTTGTTTAAGCAGAATTTTTTACTAAAAGGCACCAGTAGCTCTTTAAGCTGCTGGCTTTAACTTCCTGGCTTTTGTGGGTATTTAATACTTAACATTAACTTAATGTACCCTGTTTGGTATTTAATATACTGTATAGCACTGCTATTTTTATTAATGCTTGCTGATAATTGCAGACTGCATTAGATCTGTAGGTCTCCCTACAGCAGAATCCCGCCACCCTAAAAAGCATTATAATGTGTTTTGTGCTGAGGCTATTTATTGACATAACAGTACATAAGATTATTTCAGTGCATTTATTATTAATTATTTACGTTGTGGTAACAAGTAAGGGCCTCAGTAAGGAATCAAGGCCCCTTTGTGCTCAGCACTGTACAAACATATACCAAAACCCGTAGTCTTTGGACCCCATATCCATGTCCTTCCAAAACGAGCTGGTTTGCATCAGAAGCTCAATCATGCAGTCTTCTCAAAGGACTTCCTACTTGCATGCTTGAACCACTGCATTTGCTGTATTTGAGAAGTATTGTTTGGTCTGATTTTAACCATTTGAATTTAGGCTGTCAAGCGATTAAAAGAATTAATCGCGTGATTAATCAGTAATAGAATACCATGTATTTACATATTTTTGGATGTTTTCTACATTTTCAAATATATTGATTTCAGTTACAACAGAGAATATACAGCATACAGTGCTCACTTTATAGTTATTTTGATTACAAGTATTTGCACTGTAAAAAACAAAAGAAATAGTATTTTTCAGTTCACCTCATACAAGTACTGTAGTGCAATTTCTTTATCATGAAAGTTGAACTTACAAATGTAGAATTTTGTACAAAAAATAACTGCATTCAAAAATAAAACCATGTATAACTTTAGAACCTACAAGTCCATTCAGTCCTTCTTCAGCAATCGCTCAGACAAACAAGTGTGGTTACAATTTGCAGGAGATAATACTGCCCACATCTTGTTTACAATGTCACCTGAAAGTGAGAACAGGTGTTCGCATGGCACTGTTGTAGCCGGCATCACAAGATGTTTATGTGCCAGATGCGCTAAAGATTCATATGTCCCTTCATGCTTCAACCACCATTTCAGAAGACATGTGTCCATGCTGATGACGGGTTCTGCTCAATAACGATCCAAAGCAGTGCGGACGAACGCATGTTCATTTCATCATCTCAGTCAGATGCCACCAGCAGAAAGTTGATTTTCTTTTTTAGTGGTTCGGGTTCTGTAGTTTCTGCATCGGACTGTTGGTCTTTTAAGACATCTGAAAGCATGCTCCACATGTCATCTCTCTCAGATTTTGGAAGGCACTTCGGATTTTTAAACATTGGGTTGAGTGCTGTATCTGCGTAGACTGCGTAGACTGTCGGTCCTTCATCAGTTAAGACTGAGCCGATCACAACACGTCTTCCAATCTTCAGGGGGAGGGATAGCTCAGTGGTTTGAGCATTGGCCTGCTAAACCCAGGGTTGTGAGTTCAGTCCTTGAGGGGGCCTCTTAGGGATCTGGGGCAAAAATCAGTACTTGGTCCTGCTAGTGAAGGCAGGGGCTGGACTCAATGACCTTTCGAGGTCCCTTCCAGTTCTATGAGATAGGTATATCTCCATATATTATCTTCTCTCGCTTTGGCCATCCTTCGCCATGTTTGTCCATATCTCCTTGTTAAGAAATCATCCCACCTCTTTGGAGGCCGACCGCGTGGCCATTTCAGTTCTCGTGGATACCACTCAGATATAGCTGCAGTCCATCTGTTGTCACTGAGTCGGGCCACGTGTCTCACCCACTGCGTTTTGCTGAGCCTGCTTTCGACAACATCATCTCGGACTCCAGACTGCTGCCTAATTATTTCATTGGGGATGCGATCGCGGAGCGAAATGCCCCAAAATGTTTGTTCCATCGCCCTCTGTGTGACAGACAGTTGATGTTCTTCAGTCTTCGTCAGCGACCATGTTTCACTGCCATATAGCATCGCTGGAAGCACGGTTGAGTTAAAAAGATTTGCACGAGTTGTTTTGCTGATCTTTCCTTGGAGGATGTCCCTGATGTCGTTGAATGCGCACTATCCAGCTTTTTTTCTGCGCGACAGTTCGCCTTTCTGATCGTGGCGCATGTTGACTTTTTGGCCCAAATAAACGTATTTGTCGACCTCTTGGATCTGCTCCAAGAGTTATTTGGGTTCTTGGCAGAACATCTGATCTCATATTTCGTTTTCGACTGGTTCATTTTTAATCCGACTTGACTACTTTTCGCATTCAGTTCTTTAAGCATTCTCTCAAGGTGGACATGCTTGTGGCCGAAGCATGAAGTGGCATACAAATGTTTAGCATATCTGGCATGTAAATGTCTTGCAATGCCATGCAAATACCTTTTCTCACTTTCTATTGATATTGTAAGTAAGAGGGCAGCGTTATCTCCTGTAATTGTAAACTAACTTGTTTGTTTTAGCAATTGGCTGAACAAGAAGCAGGACTGAGTGGACTTGTAGGCTCTGAAGTTTTACATTTTGTTTCTGAGTGCACTTATGTAACAAAAAAAAAATCTACATTTATAAATTGCACTGTCACAACAAAGAGGTTGCTTTACAGTACTTGTATGAGGTGAATTGAAAAATACTATTTATCATTTTTTAAGGTGCCAAATATTTGTAGTAATAAATATAAACTTTGATTTCAATTACAATACAGAATACAATATATCTGAAAATGTAGAAAAACATCCAAAATATTTAATAAATTTCAATTGGTATTCTATTGCTTAGCAGCACGAATAAAACTGCGATTAATCGCGATTAATTTTTTTGAGTTAATCGCATGAGTTAACTGTGATTAATTGACAGCCCTAATTTGAATATTTTTTAATGTAAAACCTACAATATAACTGTAAAAGCTGCAGGTAGTGGAAGGAAAAATGGTAGATTAAAATTATTGTCCTAATTGTATATGCTTCAGTATGGGAAATATGCTGCCAGATTTGCCTTGATTTATTTACACTGAGCCCTTGTCAGAGTGTCACAGTTGTATAGAATGACGACAGTATTTGTGTAGTGCCGTGAGTGTGCACAACCTTTAACAGGCAGAGTTGACGATCTCGGTATTCCTAAATATTGCTCTCTTCGGTCGTGATCCTCTTTTTTCCATTATAATTCAGGGGGAAAGTTGCTATCTTCATTTTTATTATTAAGATCTCAAGTGACATTTTGCACTATCGAGCCTTCTCTTGCGTATCCCATGTGTTAAAGATTTTTTACCGCTGTCTGAATTTGGGATGGGAGATTCATGCTGCTATTCTACCCTCCATTTCCTAACAGAGGTACCGAGTTGCTGAATTTGAATTAGCTCTTGGACCCAGCTTCTGAATGAACTAGAAATATGAGTACCTGTATTTTAGCTCTGGTGCAAGAGGGCACAGGAGTTATTGCCATCACATTCTCAAAACCTGCTCTGCTTATGGTAGTACTTAGCACTGATGCGACTGCTGGAATGTGGTTGTACACTTGCAGTGGTAGCTCTGTGCCCCTAGCATCCTTGTTATTACCACATGCTAAATTTTAGCTTGTGGGCAGCACTAGTCCCACCTCTCCCAACAAGGGACACATTGGGCAAACACAAAAGTGGGGTCTGGTTTTCCCCTCTCCATCTTGCAATAATTTTAATTAGAAGATCTCCAAAAAAAACCCAGCCAGCCCTTTAAATCAGTTATAAAACCAGAGGATTTAGTCTCAGCATGTAGTGTCAGCTTTAATTATCTGGGCAGTTATAGCTGTATGTTATAAAAGTCAGGCAATTAGACGCATTCCTTAAAGCTGTGAAAAAAAAAATTGCTAACTATCAAGGAGAGGAAAAACAGAGTCAAACATATAACTGTTAATTGCATGAAGCATTCCGCATTAAAAACTGACGTATAGATCATCTTGCAAAATATTATGAAAATGGAAATGATTAAATACATAAATCTATTCAGAATGTAGATGTCAGGGATAAGGTGTGTTTTCTAAATGTGTTTGAAATGTCTCAAAAGACCATTGTGCAGTAGGAAGGCTGGAATATTTGTACTCTTTAAGATGCAGTGGGGAAATGCCTGCTTCAGTCAATAGTGTGCAATGATATAACCAAAGATGAAAGTATCTTCTGCCTGTCAAACTGGACCGATCACTTCTCCTCTCTCAAACAGATCTGGCTAACTAGTCGTATCCTTCAGACTTTGTGTATTAATGACCTACTGAAACTTAGAACCTCTTTGTCCGTAAGCAGGAGCTAGACTATGTGAGCTTAATGAGGATTGACACAGTCAGTACGTAGTAATTACAACAGACAATGTTCCATTTTGTCCAGTTCCTACCTTGGACAGAAAAACATGAACACCCCCATAATACATCTGATTGCTTGTGCCGTACATGTGCACGTGTGTGTATGGGCACACTTGGGGGGGGCATTACTTTCTGACCAAATTGGGGATCATAAGTAGTTGAAGTGCTAACAAGCTCTCCTTAGTCTTAGCTAGAAGCCACTCTTCTCTGCATAGTATGAACTGGTTATGTAGGTGGCTTGCCTCCTTCCCACCCTTAATCACATGCATCCTAAGGATGAGAACTTTTCAGGTTGTTCTTTTGCTTACTTTCTTCCAGGGTCCAGCTGGCATCTTGTAAGGAGCCCTGTGGCTAATAAAGTAGTACAGACTCGCTATAGGATAGTGAAGAAGAATGTGGCTTCACCTTCAAGTTCGTCGTCATCCTTCAGCATTCCTGTTCCCAGCTGGAAGACAAGGCGACTTGTGACATCCAGGTAACATTTCTGCCTATGCTAATCTATTAGAATGCTAATAGACTTCTGTTATGAGATTCACAATATATAGTGGTTCACCAGGGAGATACTTCTCCCGTCTCCTGTCTGGAGAAGTTTGTCTCATGACACGCTACCTTGGAGTGACCTGCCTTTAACTACAAGGCCTAGAAAACATAATTTTCAGCATACATACACAACTCCTCACACATTTTCCGTACATACATCTCTCGTGATTAAATAACCAGTGTGACACAGGCTTTCAGTAGAGACCCTTACAATGACCCCTTTTGGTGAACCCGTGGGATCCTTGTACACCATGCACCTTGGTGTCCTCTGTCAGTTGGCATCGAGGTCCTGAGGTCACACTCTTGCCCAGGGAACATGCCCTATTCTCCATACTAGTCTACAAATTACTCTTGCACTTCATGGAAGGTATCTACTGAGCCATGGACCCTCCTCCAATTCACCTTCCTTTTATGAACCAGATGTACCAACTTTCTGTGTTCACAAACAGACCAAATACTGGTTCTTCCTGCTCTTTCTCCCCCCCCCCCCACCCCGCCCCCATTGCTTTTCCATCAAGATATCATCATATGTTCATATTTTATCTTCTATATAGAATCCACAAATACCCATGACTGTCATTCCGCGATAGTAAATCACACAGTCAAATCAATCCTTGTGCTACTTCTAGGCTGGCCCAATTAGAACATCTCTTATTGGTGTTTTGAAGAGGGGCTTGTATACTGCGAACTTGCAAATACCCTGAGATTTTTAGCCTAATGTATGTCTGTACTAGAAACTCTGCGGTGCACACCTGGAGTAGTGTAGACACTTATTGCAGCGACGGAAAGGATTTTTCCTTTACTGTACGAAATCCACCTTTCTGAGGCCTGGTCCCCACTTAGTCCGGACTTCGGACTAAGGTACGCAAATTCAGCTACGTTAATAACGTAGCTGAATTCGAAGTACCTTAGTCCGGACTTACCGCGGTCCAGACGCGGCAGGAAGTCTCCCCCCGTCGACGCCACGTACTCCTCTCGGCGAGCTGGAGTACCGGCACCGACTGTGAGCACTTCCGGGATCAATCACAGAACATCGATGGCGTGCCGCCGGACCAGCCGGTAAGTGAAGACTAGGCCTGAGAGGTGATAGCTAGTTCGATGGAAGAATTGTTACACCGACCTAGCAGTGTCTACACCAGGGCTTAGGTAGGTTTAACTACATCACAAAGGGCGTGAAACTTTCGTAGTTGAGCCGACCCAACTCTGTAGTGTAAAGCAGGCCTTACATTTCTTGGCATTTCACAGGTTCATCATTTGTTGTTGGTAGTTACAATGGTAGATATTTGCATGTAAGTGAAGGTTTAGTCCTGATAGCTCATCTTCGGTTTGATTCTGCCCTGAAATCAGAATATCGAATCTGTCAAGTTCTCATCAGTGTCATGGCTGTAGACACTGGTTCTGGCAGTAGCTTCACAGAGAGGGAGGAGCAGAGTAATAAAATGCCATTTAATCATAACCGAGAGGACAGGGAAATAGTGGCCAAGCAAACTGTTCAGGATAAATTATTTTCAGGTTTTTTCCAGTGTTAAATGTAAATTGCTTACTAAATTAAGTCCAGATGCTTCATTGTTTTGGGATTAAACTGATCGCTTCTGTCTGGAGCTGTCGCCACTAGCAAGGGGTTCTTTACTGTGTTGTCCACTATAACTGTTATTCACACTGCAATTTGTCAGATCGTTCTGTGCATCTGCAGGGGTTTGTTTGCAATGACTACATGACCCTAGAGCAGTGGTTCCCAAGGTGGGGTTCACGAAATGTTACAGGGGGTTCTCGGAAAAAAATTTCCTAATGGCGGACAGAGCTGTCCCAAGGAACCCTGGGCAGCCGCGGGCCAGCAGCCCGGAGCCCCTGGACTTCCAAGAGCTAAGCAGATCAAAGCAAGCATATCTATCACACTGAGGAGATTTAAACTTCAAGACTCCTTATAAGAAATGGAAAGGGAAGTGGATATTTTTTTGCTGTTTTTAAAATTAAATAGGCAGCTAGTATTGTTTTTAAAATTATTATGAAGAACAAGTTTAAGCTTTGTTGTAACATGCGTTGTTTGCCTGGACTGCTCAAGACCTGAAGGCTTGTGTAGGAGGAACTCTTTGAGTTGGCTTCTTAAATACCTTCGCACTGTTTCCCATCTGATACTCCTTGATGAAGCATAGGACCCTTGTCTTATAACAGGCTTATTCAAAATGATACAAGCTACGGAAGTGAGATCTTGGAAGAGTGTTGCTGTTTTCATAATGTAATAAAAATACTGTAATGATAAATAAGAATAATAAATAGTTTGTAATAAGCATGTCATAAAAACAAATTTTATATTTCCAAGATCACTGCTTTTTATAACCCTGCTCTACAGCCAAAATGCTTCTGAAATAAATGTAGTCAAACTTTACTAATTCTGGGTCACTGAGAACGAAAATGATGCTTAAAATTGTTGATTGGCTCTAGTTTCAAGATATGCTATTGGGTCAGTATATACGACCCTTGACTTGGGAATGGCGGAGGATAAGTGAGTTATAAAGGGAAGGGATCTCAATTTAAACCAGAAATGACTACAATACATCTTTGACTGGATCTATGAATAAATCTGTGACTGGGTTTGGACAGTACTTGCTTTTTAGGCAATACAATGAATGATGCAATCTGAAGCTGGTATTGCGTCATACATGATATGAATTGCATCATGTTATTCCTAGAAGTCATGGATGATGCAATCATAACGAAGCTTACATCACTCTGCTGAACAAATTGCCCTATATCAGCTCTAGAAATCATACAGTGTCGTGCTCTCTTATTTGTCAGTGTTTGATTTTGCAAAGGGACACATTTCTGTTTAGCCAAAGTGAGCAGAGATGCCTCATACTTGTGTGAACAATGCAGATAACTTCTGCTATGTTTGTGGTGAAGTGACTTTTGCATCACAAAAGCACAGTATAACCACTATGGTTAAGAAAGGCTATCACATTTATTTTGGCTGCAAAACTGGAGATCAGGACAAGAGGTGGGCCCCTGTTTTAATTGTCATATTTGAATTCAGCACATCAAAATACATAGTAAATAGCACATTTTATCTCTGAAGCAGACGACTTCTCAAAAATTGTAGACCAGTGTAATTTATACTCGGGTAAAGGAGAAAATCCCTGGAAATATTCATTTTTAGGAGGGGGTTCGCGAGACTTGACCTTTTAGTGAAAGGGGTTCACAGGTTGTTAAAGTTTGGGAACCACTGCCCTAGAGTGAATGGTGATAAGCCAGGAAACTTGCCCCAACCAAAGCAATTACATCCCCATCAGCCTGGAAGTTGCCCCCCTCCTATCTCGAGTTAGGTATATCTGGAGAGTGTATCTTTTCATCCTGAACAAGCAGTATTGAGTGAATCTTGCTCTTTTATTTAAATCCATTAAGGGGAACCTACTTTGGTTGAAACAGTTGCTTCCTTCTTTATGTGGTACAGCCAGTCTTGTTAAAATGACCATTCTCCCTGTTACTGCCCAGTTATCTGAAAGCCTGAGCAAAGATTGATTTTTGTTTCTACTTTTTTTGTGACCATAAATATTCTGTGAAGGGTCTGGACAAAACTGCCACTTCAGTGTCTCTGCACTTAATGTTTCTCTAACTGGGGCCTGGAAAGAGGGTGGCACCATTAGATTTCATAATTGTCCCAATTTTATCAACGGAGGTGGGGGGGATTTGCATCCTGTAAGCGCTACTTGTTGGTTAGTCAGGGTTCTGAAATCACTTTCAGAGTCAGTGCAACTTGGGGGTGTTGTGTGGTGGTCCAGCACTGTTTGTATGGAGCATTGTCGTGTTGCACAAAGCTTGATATGCGAATCTGACTCACGAGACCAATTCAGGATTAGGAGACGCAACCCTAAAGAAAGAGGAGGGTTACTTGTATTTGTACCAAATTTTGCAGGGGAAAAAAAAAAAAAGCTTCTGCTCTTTGGTAAGATGAGCCCTGTCAAATTTGAAATGGGTACGTTTAATATCAGTGATGTTATTGAGATGGGGCAAAACGAGGCTTAGAATGGGAAGCTAGCTTCAACCATAATGATGGAGAGACAAGTCCCTCCTCGATTTGATTCTGTTCAGGTTCTCATACACTCCTCATTACCATGCAATCTGAACATCTAATTGATTGAGCATCTGACTGAGAGGAGGGGACTTGTGGTTTAAAATGGGGGAGGAGCGGGGCTAGAGACAGTGATTAAGACCAGAGATCACAGAGTCACACCATCGGTCTTACTCAACAGAGCCGTCATTTTATAGAGAAGTAATCTGATCGTTCTGGTTTGATTGGATGAGAGCTTCCACTTGTAGAATCATCTTATACTTATTAATCTTGGACTTCATTAAATTGTGTGGCTTAGATCTTATGGCTGTTTCATACAGATCTCAATAAAGTGCCATCAGCAAATTAAAACAATTATATTTTAAAGAAGTGATAAATCTCTGATTCAGTCTTGCTATTACCTTCGTTGCGTGCGATCCATCATACGGACCGTCTGGTCAGGACATGGCAAACGCTTTTTCTGTAGTTCTGACATTTGTCTTATACTCCAATGTCCATTACATTCTCCTGGATGTGGAACAAAAAAATGATCTATTAGACTGTGAGCTACTGGCTCAGGGGAAGGAGGAGGGAAGATCTGACGTTCGGGTTGTTAAAAAGTGGACTGGATGAAGCAGGGAGTCACTATTTGGAGGAAGATTGAGATCTGGATTAAGTGAGTGGATCTCATCCATCTCTAGTTTCGATGGTCCAACGACCTCTTTTCAGGCACATTTAATCTTTCCCCACTCTTAAAAAGTGGCTCATTTTGAAGGAGGTCTAATTCAGAGCCACTGAAAAATCTCCCCGCTGCTGCCCCGTTTGCTAGTGATGATGCAAGTGATGATGACTGGCATTGTTTTTCTCTGCGTGGAATATACTCTCTCTGCCCCCTCCATGCCCCCCATTGTGTGTTACTTGGTTTAGTGAACTGTAAGCTCTTTGGGGCAGGGACCATGTGTTTGTACAGCTCCTAGGTCATCGGGGCCCCGAGACTGACTTGGACCAAACGGTGCTACTGTAAATATTAAATAACAGTTGAATACTCAATAATACAGCCCAATATGAGCGCAATGGTGCTGGGGATAAGCCCAGCTTGAGGCAAAGGGATCTCAGGTGTGTCTGACTGCTGCTGCATAGCAGTAAGTGGAGGCCAGGGGGTACTGATGCTAGGATAATGGCCAACTTTTTGTGTTGGTGACAGTGGTTAGATTTAGCACATGCACGCACTGCCCTCCTTCAGATGAAGTTGCAGCTTGTTTGTCGGGTGGCTAAGCAGCGGTGATTTATTCACCTTTTAGTTTTACCCTTTGATATGGTACCGAGAACTGTAAACATTTTTTTAATGTCTGTTTGGCCCTGAGCCACCGTGCTGTAAAGTATAGCTCTAAATGCAGCACTGGGTGCACGCGGCCGCTGCACTTGCAGCACGTAGGGACGGGGAAGTCCCAGCTGTCAAAATTCAGATCGTTCAGGGCCTGCATGGGATGGGAACGGCCCTTCAGTTCTGCTGTAATCCCTTTGATTTATATGGCACTTTAATGGACTTCTGGTGGGGCCACATATCTGACTCACCGAACAGTCTGTAAAGCTTGACTCTGCAAAGAGCATTGCTCTGCATCTGCAGGGGAAACCACCCTGCGGTTTGCAGCACCGGGTGGGGTCTCTGGCGGTCGCTCCATTGCAGGCAAATCCCATGAAGCAGTTGGCCAGAGACAGAAGACAAATGTGTCTCTCAGGATCGTGAGCAGGAGCGGGGGGTGCTGCTGTTGCCCGGCCACAGGCACCCAGTGCTAATTCCTCAGTGATTGGTTGCTTTCTCCCCTCATTGCTAGATTGCATTAAACTTTGCCCTGCCGCTGACTTTTCTGCAGGCGATAGGTGGGAGTATATTTTAAATTAATTTTACTGCACTTTTTGTAATATTTTTGTTTTAAATAGATTTATAAGCAACTTGGGGGCTATTTCTACAAATTTATGAAGATAATTTTCACTCTCTCGATAAGGTTAAATTTACACCTGCTATTTCCATATTAATTCACATTGCTAAGTGGATCTAATTTTCTTCCGTTCTTCTATCTAGTGAGCATGGCCTTTCCTAATGCAATTTCCCCCTCACTAAATCACTGTGATCAGGAGTCATGATCGAGTTAAATTAACTTAAATTAATTTACTTAATAAGAGCTCCAGATCATTGTGAATGAGATTAAGATTTATTGATTCTCCTTTCACTCCTCCCACTAATCTCTTCCTGCTCTGCAGGGTGAGTTTTGGAAAGGCTGTGGTTTCTGTCTGAAATTTCATTTTTCCCGTCACATGTGGTGGTTGTGTGAATCATGCAGGGACATCGTAACTCTGTCCAGGTCCTCCTCTGGCCATAAATGAGCTTGAAGAACTGTGGTGATGTCAGGGACGCTCTAAACTCATAAGCCCATATTAACAGATACTTGAGGTAACTAGTTCTTTGGGGTTATTTGTTTGCCAGCTGCTCTGCTTTCAGGGAGGTCCTGCTTTCACTCTGGTTCATAGCCTGATTGATATTAGGTGACTTGCTGGGGGCGTCTCTGATTCTGCCCTGAGAATAACAGGAGACCTTTCAGTTTTTCCATACTTGTTCGGAGGAGGAGGGAGCCTTTCTCCTCATTTGAGGATGCAGCAGTATTGTGGAACCTACCAGAGAGGACACAGATTTCCTTAGTGGAGAGGGGGCCAGTGGAGTGTCAGGCGGGAGTGCACCTTGCTTGCGACTGTCTGGTGGATAGAGATAACAATGTGGAAATGCTCCGTCATTAAAAACAGGACCTCTTTCCCTTGTCTACCCCCCTCTGTGCCTCTCTGGAGAAAAGAAGACTGAGGGGGGTGTGACAGATCTTCAAATATACCAAGGATTGTTAATCTGCAGCCAGGAGGATTTAGGTTAGATATTAGGAAAAACTTTCTAACTATTTGACAATGGGCTCTTCCGTCTAGCAGAGGAAGATCTAACACACTCCAATGGCTGGAAGTTGAAGCGAGACACATTGAGCCTGGAAATAAGCTGTCAGTTTTGAACAGTGAGGGCAACTAACCACTGGAACAATTTACTAAGGGCTGTGCTGGATTCTCCATCATTGGTGGCTTTTCAGTCAAGATTGGATTTTTAACAAAAGATCTGCTCTATTTCAAACAGGAATTGTTTTGGAGATGTTCTAAGGCCAGTGTTGTATGGGAGGTCAGACTTGCTGATCGCAGTCGTCCCTCCTGGCCTTGGAAGCTATGAATCTATAATCTTAACCCTAACCCACATGCAAAACGTTTTTCTGCATACTTGGGCTGTAGCGGCTGCTTGTGCTAGGCACAGCAACTGATGAACTGTGGAGCCATAATTATTATTGGAGTGCTCCATTCTGCTGCTGACATTCATTTGTATTGCAGGAGTGCTCCGGAGCCAGTCAAGGAGCAGGGTTCCCATGCTCTGTACAGATACCAAACAAAAAGACAACTCCTGCCCCAAAGAGCTTACATTGTAACTTATAAGACGAGACAACAGGTGGATACAGACGGGAGTACAAGAAAACAGACACATGCTATTGGTCAGTCTGACAGGCAGTGGTCGCAGCGCACCAGCTGCCCAACTGTTGTCAATTTTTTTGTAGGCATCGTGTCAAAGAAAGTTTTTAGGAGTCCTTAAACTTAGGTGTTATAATATAATACAGTTGTGGTTCTGTATAGCTATGTACAATTCCTGTCATCGGAGGGTTTAAGAACAGGTTAGACAAACACCTGTCAGGGATGGTCTAGGTTTACATGCTCCTGCCACAGTGCTGAGGGATGGACTTGGTGACCTCTCGAGGTCCCTTCCAGCCCAACGTTTCTATGATTCTGTAACTGTTTTTGCTATGTGCTGTCCACACACTGAAGGAAAAGTAGACCTTGCCCCAAAGAGCTTTCAGACTAGGCTACAACAGAACACAACAGGTGGGTGAAACAAGCAAATGGGAATTGGGGAGGGAGGTGGAGAAATGAGGTAGCTATAAAACAAGCTTATCTTAGCACACTAAGGGCTTGTCTTCACTACCCGCCCGGATCGGCGGGTAGAAATCGATCCCCGAATCGACGCGCGTACTCCACCAGCCCTGGTAGGAGTAAACGCCGTCGACAGGGGAGCTGCGGCAATCGATTTACTGCCGTCCTCACAGCGGGGTAAGTCGGATCATATACGTCGAATTCAGCTACGCTATTCCCGTAGCTGAATTTGCATATCTGATATTGATTCCTCTCCGTAGTGTAGACGTAGCCTGAGTGTTAGTCATGGCTTGCAGCCTGCCTTGCCATTGTCAGCTGGTACTACCTTGTAGGCGACAGGCAGAGCTTAGAACTCAGGACTTGGCAGGTAAGGGAAGGGGCACCTGCTTTGCAACTCTGTTCTTTACACATGTGTATAATTTGTCTGCATAGATACCTGGTCACTTATTAGGGCGCTCAAGCAGTTTGCTTTGAAAAGCTTTGAAGTTCACCTTGGAGAACAGTGTTAAAGAACCAGTGCTGCATGCAAACAAATATAGCTAGGGAGAGAGACTATTTGTCACCATAGGATTAAATTGTATTTTTTCCCCTCTGCAATTCCATTCTGTGAAGAAGAGCAGTGTGGTCCAGTGGACTGAGCACTGCTCTGATTTCTAGTCCTGCCTTCGCACAGGGACTCCCTTTAGCCTATAACAAGCCTTCACCTCAGTGCTTCAGTTTACCTATCTATGAAATGGGGTGGATGATTGATACGGAGCTACCTTACGGAGTGTTGAGGATTGATTAGTTTTCCCCCCAAAGTGGTTCATGAGTGTAACGTGCTCTTAATGTCCTGGGTATCATTATCATTTCATTGCTGCCTGTCAGTATATTTGTTGGTAGATTTCTCCTAGTACCCAGCTGCCTTCTCCTGTGTGATTTATCGAGGGTTTGTGACATCATAATTCATTGTGACTGTGACTAATGAAGTCAGAGATGTGCTTGAGCGATAAGGCACTGCCTCTCTAGCTCTGGTAGCCCTTGCAATCCCAGGGGGCTGGCGCTCGAAGCTTTAGATCTGCCAATGATACCATCCTCCCTAGCTTGTTTAGCTCTCTCTCTCGAGTGTCACTGTGCTTTTTTTATTCCACCCTGCCTGGGTGCTTGGGATGCCCTTCCGAAATCTAGTCAGCCAGCTGCCTCCCTCGCTCCGTCCCACATGTGCAGCTGTGCCTACAAAAAATGCACGTTTCCACCTAGTCCTATCCTGTCTTAAACTGAGTAACCGGGTCATCTTTATAACGTATGTCCTCCCCTTCTGGTGCATGTTGTATCTTCTGGTGTCTGTAGGGCGACCAGTGCCCGGTTTTCGACCGGAAAGTCTGGTTGAAGAGGGGACCTGACAGTGTCCGGTTAGCTTTACTGACTGGACACCCAAAGTCTGGTTACTGGAGGAGGGGAGGTGCTGAGTCCTCGCCCGCGGCAGCCTCTACTCAGTCAGGGCCGCCGCCTCCCTGCGTCCGGCGGCTGCAGCTCCCAGCTCCACAGGCGAGTCCCTCCTGACCCACGCAGGGGGGCGGGAGAGGGAAAGAGCAGCGAGCTATGGGGGAGGGGGAAAGAGGAGCGAATGGTGGGAAGGGGCAGGGCAGGAGCGGAGCCTCAGTAATGCAAAATAATAATTCTAATGTAGGCCGCCTGGCGGTTATGGGGCCGGGCAGTTCTGCGGCTGTGCGGCTTCCCCAGCGACATCACTGTTGTGCTTTGCTAGAAAACGGTGGTGATCTTACTCCAGCTAACTTCTTGCAATGCCCCCAGGGTAGCAGTCTGAAAGGCTCCCATATTTCCAGCATTACTCCTGTGCTCGTTTGGATCTTGGCAGCGTGGTGTTTGTCTTTTGAGATTTTCCTCACCACTTGATCTACTTTTTGCTGACGTTTCTCCAGTCCTGTTACGAGCTTCTTCAGAGGAGTGAAATAGTAGTTTGCCTTCTTGAAATTGTTGTTACCGCCCTATTTAAAAGGTCAGTTTATCCTTTGCTGTAATGGAAGTAAAGGGCTATTTCACACTTCCAGAGAGGGGTGAGCGGAACACTCACAAGACACTGGAGATTAAATGGTAACAAAGTCATTGTTTTGTTGGGCGAGTTGTATTTTTTCCCCCTCTGTCAGCTGGGACATGCATGTTAGCTCTTGGAATATTAGTTGCTAGCTCAACCCTCAAGCAACTGAGACTCAGGTGAGTTGAATTCTTGTGTTTCAAGACACTGGGACTCGTGCGTTCTGTTGCTGCGTGTCTACACTGCTTTCCCATGCTGATAGCTCTTTGTTGCCTACTGGGTAGAGCACTGGACTGGCTCTCAGGAGACCTGGGTTCTATTCTTGGCTCTGCCACTGGCCTGCAGGGTGACCTTGGGCAAGTCACTTCCCCTCTCTGCCTCAGTTTTTTCAGCCATAGAATGGGGATGACACCAACCTCCTTTTAAAGTGCTTTGAGATCTACCGATGAAAGGTGCTAGATAAGAGCGTGGGTGGTGGTGCTGTCTTGCTTTGAACACAAAGGCCACACCTAAATTGCATGTTAATTTATGAACATTTTAAAACCTTAAACTCAATCCTCACATCCCTGTTATGTGCTTTTACTTGTCTTCCTTGATAGGTAATACACTGTCTTCTATAATGCCTTCTATCTGAGGAACTTGCTTTGCATAGCAAACATTAATGAATTTGTCCTTCCAACCTTTCTGCAAGAAAGCTCAGGATTAGCCAGATTTTATTGATGAGGAAACTGAGGCACAGAGGGGTTAAGTTAAGTTAACTTAAGTTAAGCCCAAGATCATACAGTGCATCTGTGACGGAGTTTAGGAGAAGAGCTCAACTTTCCCAACTACCAATTCTGTGATTTAGCTGCAAGAGGTAACATTTTCAAAAGCACCTAAGTGACTTAGGAGCCTAAATATCATTAAAAGTCAGTGGAACTTAAGCACCTGAGTCACTTGGGTAAAAGTCTGAAAAGCACGTAAGACTATTCTAGATTTCTAACTGCTTGTTGGCTGAGTTAATTTGCCATAAAAACCCACAGTTGGTTAGTTTTGTGTAACCGCACAATTACAGAGAAAGGGCAGCTCCAGCGGCACCGCATTGGACATACTTTAGGCCCTATCCTACTTTTTGTCATTAAAGGTAAGATTTTCCTTGATGTGCACTGCCAGCATTGGGTTACACTCTGATCCCCAGAGTAGCCTGGAATTACTGGTGAATTAGTCTTGGCACTCTTAGGAGACCACTGGTGGATGGGATGAAGTATAATGAACTATTTATCGAGATGCAAATGGCTGAGACAATGTACTTTTAAAAATGTCTTCTGCAAAAAAAAAAAAAAAAAAAAAAAGAAAAAAAAAAAAGTAGTTAGGGCTGCTAGGAAGTGGGGAGAACCTTATAAAACATGTTTGGGGGGGGGGGGCATGCGGTGGGTCCCAGGCCAGCTCTCACAGGGGTAGGGAGGGAGCTTCCAGCTCTGTTCCTGCTCCACTCTGCCCCCAGCCCAACTCTGCCCTCATTCCCTCTCTGTCCCCATCCCTGGTTCCAGCCCCAGCTCCACTCCCGAGCTCTGATGCTGAGGGGGCCTTGGCTGTGCAGTAATGGAGGGTGGGGGCGCGCAGACAGATTCCGTTAATGGTAGGGGGGGTGTGACTGGAAAAGTTTACGCACCACTGTGCTAAAGGAATACGAATTTTAAACACAAGTCAGTGCATCTGTTAAGGCTTCTAGAGTATTATGGGAATTAACATCTGAATTTACCACACATTGACAATTATTTTTGAGAACTCAGGCAAAACTGCAGAGGTAGCAAAAGAAAAGCAAATTTGGTCCTGAAAACGGAAAAGAAAAGTAATCCTGTCAGCTAATGTCCCATAAATCTAAATTCTCTCTGCAATAAAATTGGGACATCCAGTGAAATGAAGGGCTGTGCGTTTAAAACTATCAAAAGTAATGCTTTTTAGCACAATACATACTTAACCTGTGGAACTCATTGACACGAGATTGAGTTTCAAATCCTGTAAAATCTTAAAGAGGATTAAACGTATGGATTTGAGAACATCCACAGTTATCTTAAATGTATGTTTATGAGCAATATACATCCTCCTGCTTCAGAGCCTAAGTAACCACTAAAGTGATGGGGGGTTAAGAAGAAACCTCCCCCATTAGCAGCTTATTTTGGAATAGTCGATTATAGGGATTCTTACCCCCTTCGTCAGAAGGATTTGGTATTGGCTGTTGTCATAAACAATAATAATCTATGCCCCATTGGTTTGATCCAGACTGGAAATTGCTGTGTTCCTAAAATAATTGTATGGATGTCGAGTGTGAGAACCATTACATGATTGGAAGAGAATGGAATTGGAACAAATAAGCAGCATTAGTTTATAAAGAATAGATCTTTACAGGTAAACTTTGTTGCTCTTTTGGTAGAATGACAAAACTTAATAAAGGAAGGGAAAGCAGTGGGTGGTAATATATTTGGATTTTAGGAAAGCCTTTGTTATTGAGACTCAGAAAATAATATTCGCAGTATTAACTAAAATTGGCTTAGCTACCAGCATTATCGTTTGACTTGAAAACTGGCAGAAGGACCATAAACAAAGGGGGATAAATTACAATGTGCTAGTTGGGATGGGTGTCAGGTGGGTGAGGTACCACAGGTTTAACAGGAGCAATGAGATTACATTTAAATGTATGCTGAATATCAGCCTAAATTTCTTAAAATGAGATCTGTGAGGCTGGGGAATAGTCTGCCTCAGGGAAGTGGTGGAAGCCTCATCACTTGAGACATGTTTTAAAACTAGACTTAACAGACCAGCAACAGATACCCTGTCTAGCAGAGCATGCTGTGTTGGCTGGGAGGTAGATCATCCTGCACTGCAGTGGATGTCTCCATGTGTAACCTCTCAGTGATGAACTGGCTGGCTCCACAGGGGAAAAACATATTTCCAAATGAATGCCGTAGGGGATGTTAGTACATAAGAACATAAACACAGCCATACTGGGTCAGACCAAAGGTCCATCTAGCCCAGTATCCTGTCTCTGACAGTGGCCAGTGCCAGGTGCCCCAGAGGGAATGAACAGAACAGGGAATCATCAAGTGATCCATCCCTGTTGCCCATTCTCATCTTCTGGCAAACAGAGGCTAGGGACACCATCCCTGCCCATCTTGGCTAATAGCTATTGATGGATCTATCCTCCATTAATTTATCTAGTTCTTTTTTGAGCCCTGTTATAGTCTTGGCCTTCACAACATCCTCTGGCAATGAGTTCCACAGGTCCACTGTGCATTGTGTGAAGAAATACTCCCTTTTCTTTGTTTTAATTCTGCTGCCTATTAATTTCATTGGGTGACCCCTAGTTCTTGTGTTATGAGAAGGAGTAAATAATGCTTCCTTATTCACTTTCTCCACACCAGTTATGATTTTATAGACCTCAATCATATCCCCCGTTAGTCGTCTCTTGTCCAAGCTGAAAAGTCCTCATATGGAAGCTGTTCCATAGCCCTAGCTTACTGAGAACATGGTTTAATCCTGTTCTTCTCTGTCATGGCTGAATCCCCATCCTTCATCTGCATTGTTACCCTGGGATGTGTACCATGTGGTTGGCTTGTAAACTGACTTGGTAGCACAGGCTGAGAATTCTGATTTGTGATAAGCTTAGCGACTGGAATTAGGTGGAAGCATGTTCCCAAGTTCATTTTCTGGGCTTTTTGTGTAATGCGTTGGAAGCGGCGTGATGGGGAGTTTCAGCTCGTGTGCGTGGCGTTCTGATTTGGATCAATGTGGGTGATAAGGGCTCTGAGCTGCCATTACTGACAATTATGCGTTAAGCGCGCTCCAGGTGCAGTATCATTTTTTCTCTCCATTCACAACCAGAATGGCTCAAGAAATATCAAGGAGAAGAATCAGCTAGAGGCAGATCAATTACAAGTAATTATTTCTTTCTGTTGCTAGCTAGTTTCTGCTCTTGAGTATTTTCTCAAATGCACCTTCTGGAGAAGCTAGTTAAAGTGGCCCCTTGTCTGCAAACGTTTCTGTGAGCTATGCAGAGCACAGCATGGAAAAGAGATCCTTCTCAGTTTTTAAAACTCGCTGTTCGTTTAAACTGATGCTCTCTGCTACGTTAATACATCTGGCATCTCTTGTCCACACCATCTCAGCTGCACAAAGATGCATGTTTAGACACTGCATGACAGGAAAGGAGAAGAGAAAGTTGAGAACATGTTTCCTCCTGAATTCTTGGGGGGGGGAGTTTCAAGCACTGCTCTATATTACTCCCACTTTGTCACTTTAGAGAGGAACTTTAATCCTGATGCAGTGAAACACGTTGATAAGGGACAGACTCGTTAAATCACGCTGAATTTACAAGTCTGGGGGGGCGATTCTCAGGGTCCTGGATTGCAACTGTTGAGAGTGTGATTCTGGACCATAATGCACCACGGATAGATGGGATCCGTATTGCTCTGGTACAGCAGAGTCCAATGTGCCGTTTCCACAGTGGCAGAGGAAAGGTAGCGAAGTGTTAACAGGGATTAACATTGATAATCCTGGAGTGTGCTGGTGGGCAGGAAGCCTCGAATGAAGTTGCATATATTGTGAGGCGATTTCTTCGTATTTGTCCTCAGTAGAGGTCTGTCTCTTCCCCTTGGTCCTTGACAGCTCTCTGCAGGATGCAAGTCTTTGCTTGAGCGGGAAGTGAAAGCCCAGACCAGCAAATCTGCCACTGGACTCCCATGTGCCAGTCCACAGTGATAATCAGCCGGCCCTGTGGCTAACATGTGGTGTATTTTTTTTTTTTTAAAGTGTGCATGTGTAGTGTTTACTCGGCGACAATGAGATGAGCAAGTTGAAGCTTCTTTTCTCTGGATTCTCCTGGGTTTTATCAGTTTTGAACAAGATTAATAATGTCTTTCATGTAGGTTTTTATAGACTGTCTGAATGATCAGAAGCTGCTTCCAGGGACGTTATCGAGAGGCTGAGTGGTGGATCACTTGGAATATTATTTTTGTTCTACTTGGTTAAATCCTTCCCAGCTATGAAGCACACCCTAGCCTTGGCTAATCTGAGATCCCCCTATAAGTTCAGTGGGACAGAGCCAATTGCAAAACTGAATTCCTGGTGTCCACCAGAAGCAGCAGCAGCAGCGCTGGCATTTTATGATGATCAGTCGTCTACAAAGCATTTGACTTGGAAGAATTAGAGTGAATTTGGTTACTTTAATGTGCTTATCAATTGAGAGAGATGCGTATGGTTCTCTCCTTTCGGATACTTGTGCTGACCTTTACCTTTCTTACTGTGACGCCCCTCCTGACTTTGGTCTGTATTTGGACCGCAGAACTGTGCGATCAAAAGTTGGGGGATTAGGAGTTAATTTTATTTTATCAAGATATGCAGTTATTACCCCAGTTCTTATCCCCTCCTCTCTTTCTCCCCCATCCCCCCAACCCAAAAGCTTTCAGTGCATTAATCTGAAAGGGACTTGAAATGTGACTAATGTCCTTAAAGTTCCTGTCAATTTTTTCTTCCCAAATTCATTTGACATGAAAGTGAGAAGTAAACAGAAACCCTGTGTTTAAGCAGATAACTTGGAAAGCCTTTTCCATCACATTTAAAAATGGCCGTGTCATGGATTCTGCGAATTGGCGGGTTCTATTTTGTTTTATTTTTTTTTGTCTGGGTGGTAAATTTTCTTTTAATAATCTCTACGTGGTTTTATGAGGTTTAGGGATAAGATTTTTTTGAAGGGATGTTAAACCATTCTCAAAAATGACATCTCATTACAGTAAAATTCATCTGCTGAGATTGGAGACATTATAGGCCGGGGGAAACTATGGCTCCAGTTTAAAAACATGATTTTTTTCTATAGGAAGTACTTTTTAATCTTTTTAATGAGGATGGTATGAGATACACAACCCCTTATTGTTTCTGAGAAGTCCTGACATCCGGCCTAACATAATCCATTTTCTGTTAGCTACTAGTTAGAGGCTTTAAAAAACAATGTAGACTCTTTTTGGCAAAGCTGTGCATTAATCTTTCATATGCTCAGTGCTCCCCCTCCCCGAGAATGAGACACTTTATAATAATGTTGCCAAGTGTTGGACTCCTGCACGTTTACTGTGCAGTGTGGGATGTTGAAAAATGGCAGCATGGGATCTTTCAGGCCACAAATATCCAGTCTCTGGTGACGTTCTCCTTGACCCACTCCCACCCCAGTTCCTGAAACAATCAGCTGTGAGCATTACCCACCTTTTCACAGAGCAAATAGGGGGGACTGAGAGAAGAAAGGAATGTGCATCTTTCCCCTGCATTTACGTATTTTGGATTGTTTCTATCCAAGAAAGAAGTGAGGGGAAACATGGTTATCCGTGCTGGTTGAAATCCTAATTTCCCACATGTACCCCCAGGCCTTGCATAAAATGCCTTCTTGCTCTCTCTTTAACACTGGTTTGTGATGATGCTTTGCCCTTGGCCTTCAGGCTGCTGGTATGCACTAATTCTGGTCTGCCTGGGGTGAGAAGAACCTCCCCCTCCCAATTTCCTCCTCCTTTAAGAGACAGTCATACTAATTGAGCTCTACTTTGGAGGAACTAATGAAAACAAAATAAAAATGGGATTCAGAGGTTAACTGCCAGCTTTAAATGCATATGAAAATACTTAAGAATAATGGGATTTTCTTTTTTTAATTTTGGTTAATGGAGTAGTAGATTTTTGAATTGATTCTATTAAAAATAAAACTGTCAGTTTCAAATCTGGGGAGGCAATTATGGGTTATTTAGTTGACAAGGTATTGTGTTAATCTTGGCTCATTCCTTCCATGTACGTTCTTCTCTAGAGCGTTCCATGCAGGGGAGAGTGGTTGGTGGAGGTGCTAAAGGACCAGGTCCTGGTTTGTAAAGCCTCCAAGAAAGAATTCGCTTCCGGTTTAAGGAAATGGACATCTTGTGTGTGCATCACATACTGTGTCATATCTGTATGTTTCTGTTAATGAAGAAGAAGAAGATGGACCTACTTCAACTGGCTTGGCCTCAGCACAGGGAGGATTCACAGTTTTCTCTTAATTTAATGAGGATAAAACTAATATCCCAAGGCCTCCCATTATGTAATGTGTTTATATGGGCCTGATTTTAAAATGTGGGTGCTTAAGTGTGCACCTAAATAAGCTGCCTGACTTTTTCCATGCTAGCCGATAGGACCTGCAGGTTCGCAGCTCCTCTGAAAATCAGGCATATTGTGCTGCTTAAATATTCATTCAGATTCCTAACATGGGGCACCCATGAAAATGTTTTGGCCTGTTTGTAGAGAGCTAGACAAAACTTACTACCCAGCTGAGTAGTAAGTTTTTGGCTGAGTTGCACGATTATAAAAATGGAGAGCATAGCACACCTTTGAAATCAAAATAGTGCCTTTTTGTTTGGTACTGGTTGGGCAGACTTTAAACGGAGACGCTTAAACCCCAGCAAAACACAGTTGTCTCATCAATGAAAGGTACGTAAGAGGCAGTATCCTCCACTAGGCTCTTCTCCAACTGGCCGAGCTTCCATTGAGACCATCCCTCCATGCAAAATCCCAGTCTAGCTCTGGCTTTCTTCTGCCGCGACACTGACCTTTCACTCTCTAGGTAGCAGGGCGGATGGAAATGAATGGAGAGACCCAACCAGTCTGTAATCTGGTTAATGCAGAACCCTCTGCTATGTCAGCTGTTTCAGTTTCTTGTGTGAATGTTTGTTACTGTAAACATCCACTACAAACACGTGTGTGTTTGTGGGGTGGAGTGTTCTGAAGGTACAAGGATGGCGGGGGAAGCAGAGTGGGCAAAGTGACTAGGGTTGCCAACCCTCCAGGATTGGCCTGCAGTCTCCCGGAATCAGCATCCATCTCCCGGTGACTATTGAAAGCAATTCAGGAGATTTTAATAGGATATTTTAAGAAAATGACATTACATCATGTTGGGAAAAATAATCTCCTGGAATAGCTTCAGTCAGAGTTGGCAACCCTAGGCGTGACGCAGAAGACAGAGCACCAGATTTGGAGATGGGAGATCTGGATTCTAGTCTTTGCTCTGCCACTGCCCTACTGGGTGACCTCTGGCAACTCACTTCCCTGCTCTCTGCCTCAGTTTCCCCTCCTTCCCTCTCTACATCTGTATTGTCTGTTCAGAGTGTAGGCATTTTACTATGTAGTCTTTTACTATGTGTATCTACAGCATCTAGTACAGAAGTGGGCAAACTATGGCCCACAGGCCACATCCAGCCTGCGGGACCTTCCTGCCCAGTCCCCGAGCTCCTGGCCCGGGAGGCTAGCCCCCGGCCCCTCCCCTGCTGTCCCCCCACCCCTGCAGCCTCAGCTCGCTCGAACCGGGCGGTGGGGCTGTGAGCTCCTGGGGCAGTGCAGCTGCAGAGCCTGGCCTGACCCGGTGCTCTGAGCTGCGTGGTGGCGTCGTCGTGGCTGGTTCCAGTTGGGCAGTGCGGCTGTAGCGCTGCCAGCCACCGGAGCTCCAGGCAGTGCAGTAAGGGGGCAGGGAGCAGGGGGTGGTTGGATAGAGGGCAGGGGAGTCCGGGGGCTGGTCAGGGGGCGAGGGTGTGGATAGGGGTTGGGGCGGTCAGAGGGCAGGGAACAGGGGGGTTGAATGGGGGCAGAGGTCCCGGGGGGGGGCAGTCAGGAAGGAGAGAGGGGGTTGGATGGGGCAACAGGGGGCAGTCAGGCAGGGGGCCTGGGGGCAGGGGACAGGGAGAAGTGGTGGTTGAATGGGGGTAAGGGTCCTGGGGGGGCAGTCAGAAAGGAGGGGGGGTGGGTGGGGCGAAGGGGGGCAGTCAGGGGCAGGGGGCCCGGGGGTGGCAGTCAGGAAGGAGACGGGGTTGGATGGGGCAGTCGGGCAGAGGTTCCGGCGGCGGTCAGGGGACAGGGAGCGGGTGTGTGTGGATGGGGCAGGAGTTCCGGCGGCCGTCAGGGAACGGGGGGGTTGGATGGGGCAGGGGTTCCGGCGGCCGTCAGGGAACAGGGGGGTTGGATGGGGCAGGGGTTCCTGCGGCGGTCAGGGGACAGGGAGCGGGGGTGTGTGGATGGGGCAGGAGTTCCGGCGGCCGTCAGGGAACAGGGCGGGTTGGATGGGGCAGGGGTTCCTGCGGCTGTCAGGGGACAGGGAGCAGGGGTGTGTGGATGGGGCAGGAGTTCTGGGGGGCTGTCAGGGAACGGGGGGGTTGGATGGGGCAGGGGTTCTGGGCGGAGGGGGGGCAGATAGGCAGCAGAGGCTGAGTCAAGGCTTTGGTCCAACAATAAGAGAGATAGTTACTGGGTAAAACCTTTTCTTTACTTTTTTCAGACAAAGGTTTACTGCTTGTCTAGAATAAACATTTCTCCTTCAATATTTGTGTTAGATTTTTATAGGACACGTCTAATGAGGTGAACTCATTACGTAAAGTGTATTAAGTACCCAGTAATCACATGATGCATAGGTACAAGGAATTATGCAAACCTCTCACATTGGACAGAAGAAATCGGTACTACTGAAGGATCAGAGGCATGCTAGTTAAACTTTCTGATTGACCCTCTTCTGTGGTGGACAAGAAAAGCAGCCTCATGTCTAATACAGTCCCATTGCTGATTCATTGCGTGTGAGAGGAAATTGGAGTATACAGCAGTGTATGGTGAAGTGGAGAAGAGAAGGTAACTAATTGCCTGTTGGACTGATTCATCTATCAAACGACTTCAGGTGAAAACCTTTCACCAGCCTGTTAATGATTATGTAGTCGAGCAGGCTTGTCAATGGAGTGTTATGGAGTTCTGCACATATAGATGACGCTTTCTAAGTTTAATTCTTGGTGGCAGTGGATCTTACATGTTAGCGTGTGGGCCACTTGACCGACCAGACTAACAGAAACAGAGGGTCCTGAAAGGTGCCACAGGACCCTCTGTTGATTTTTACAGATCCAGACTAACACGGCTACCCCTCTGATACCAGACTAACAGAGAAAAGGAGCAAAAAAACCCAATAACCCGAAAGTTTAAAAAAAAGGCAGGAAAATCTCTCTCAATGCAATGCAGGTCAGTCCAGTGGAACATTATTGGTGTGACAAACTGTACGAGTGTTCCTGAAGAGTAAGGAAAAGCCAGACTGGGCAGGTGTCTGGGGCGGGGTGGTGGTGGTATCCTTTATTCATTATTGTCCATTCCTGATCCAGTGGCCAATTGCTACGAAGCACAGTGCCATCTCCGCTGTGTCTCCTCTTTCTCCAGGGTCAGGATATGACAGCGGTATCTCTACTGCGGCAGGTCTTTGTGAAAATACCCCCTCAAATAAGTATTCTAGTTTTATAGGTTGAACGTGATTCTGTGCCGAAGATACTCCACTGAGGCATTGGAAATACCTACACAGAATATGTCTAACAAGACAACTAACAGGCAGATTCCAGGGAAATCACCACCAAACGTAGAAGACAATCAATAGAATCTTCTTAAACAAGGAGACTTCCGTAGGATTTAAAAATTGGTGTGGCTGAGGTGTGAACCTGCCTCTCCAAATTCCTGCCTATGCAGCCCTCATGCGTGAGCTCACCCAGGAGAGTGTCCTAGTCATCCTGGCCTGAACTTTTGAAATCGGCCTCTGTTTTTGGGCAACCAACGTCAAATTCCAAAGGTTCTGTTTTCAGAAGTGCTGAGCTTCTGCAGCGTCCATTGACTTAAGAACATGAGAACGGCCATACTGGGTCAGACCAATGGTCCATCCAGTCCAGTATCCTGTCTGCCGACAGTGACCAATGCCAGGTGCCCCAGAGGGAGTGAACAGAACAGGTAACCATCAAGTGATCCATCCCTAGTCACCCATTCCCAGCTTCTGGCAACTGGAGTAAAGGGATACTCTGCACCTCTGAAAATCAGGCTCATTGGGTACCCCAAAAGAGAGGCACCCATAATTAGTGAGGGAGTTTTGAAAAGTTGGGGCCTTGTTTTTAGCAGTGAAAGTGGCTGCTAGTGCCCTTTGGAATAGGTCTGAGACAAGGTCTCCCCTAAGAAATCAGATTGGTATGAGTATGTCGCTCAGAGATATGAAAAATTAGTTCTACTGACCCACTCTGTGGTGTACACAGCGGTGAGTCGACAGGAGAATTCTCCCTTGACGTAGCTCCTCGGGGAGGTGGATTAACTATGTTGATGGGAGAAGCCCTCCTATCGGTGTAGGTTGTGTCTTCACAGAAGCGCTACACTGGTGCAGATGCACTGGTGCAGTGTTTTAAGTGCAGGGGTTCTGCCCTGAAGAACCCCTACTGACTTTCTCTGTGCAGTGTGTGGGTGACATGGAGCTGGTCCTTGTCCTTATTCATTAGAGAGTCTCATGTGGAAATACTGTGCAAAGGCTAGCGCACAAGTAAAACTGATTAATTTAAATCATTAAATTCCTATCTCCAGTAATAGGCAGGTGAGATTTGTAGATTTCCAGATCTCTGTGGGAGATGATGGAAGCTCCAACACTCTCCCCACACCCAGGGTGTTTTCTAAGAGGCCATAGTGCCATACAGATAAAATTTTTCATACACCTTAATATTTCATGGTGGGATGTAATATACCTGTAGCAGTCTATACTTCTGCACCCTCTCATTAGCTTGTGATGCCACTGTAGCCATCCAAGGGTAGAAAAATAAGGCAGTTGAAAAGACTGTTGTTTCTTTATTTTATGCTCCCCGGTCACTTACAATAGCTGCTCCTGTCAATCATATGGTGATAGCTCATTTTTACCAAACTGCCACCATGTTGCCTCATGTTCCATCTCTGTTCTCCCCTTGTAGATTTCCTTTTTTTAATTTGAATAAATGTTCCTTCCTTCCTCCCTGATAATGGCAAGTCCCTGTAGGCGTAGGCTAGAATTCTATTTTATAGAAGGAAAAAACTGAGAACAAGATTTCCCACCTCAGCTTCCCAGGTCCCTAGGCTACTTTCTGTCCTTGTTCGGAGTTCTCCATCACACATGCAGTTTTCTGTAGCCACCTGTATCTGTGACAGACTGGAATTTGTGTTGCAGTATGGCCTAGAGACCTCACCTGAGAAAGGGGCCACATTGTACTGGATGCCATACAGACACACACACAAAGCAATGGGCTATACCCTGGAGAGTTCACACTCGAAGTAGACAAGGCCAACAAAGTGCAGGAGAAAGGAAATATTGTTATCCCCATTTTACAGATAAGAAACTGAGGCACAAAGTTCAAGTGGCTTGCTCGGGGTCACACAGGATCTGTGGCTGAGCCAGGAATTGCACCCAGAGTTCCCGAATCCTAATCCACTGCCTTCATGACAAGACCATCCTTCCTCTTTTTGGTCCACATCCAGTCCCGGGGTGTTTTATTTTTAATGCTGCGAGTTTGTCACAGAGGTCACAGAAGTCACTGGCAGTAGGAGTTTGTGGGGGGGGCTTAGGGCTGGGGCACGGGCTTTGGGCAGCGCTTGCCGCGGGGGGGCTCCCTGGAAGTGGGGATATGTCTGTCTCTCCCTCAGCTCCTGGCTCTGTGTGCTGCCTCTGCTCGCAGGCACCGCCCCCACAGCTCCCATTGGCCGCAGTTCCCAGGCAATGGGAGCTGTGGAGCTGGTCCTCGGATGGAGGCAGCATGCAGAGCTGCCTGGCCACGCCTCCGCCTAGGAACAGTGGGATGGGGATATCGCTGCTTCCGGGGAGGCACAGAGCCAGGTAGGGAGCCTGTCAGCCTCCCCCCGCCCCCAGCACCATCAGGGGTCCCAGGCCGCACCTGGGTCGCCCACCCCCCCAGCACCTGTGGCACCCCCGGGCCACCCATCCCACCCTGATTTAGTCAGGGTACATATAGTACAAGTCATGGTCAGGTCATGAGCTGTGAATTTTTGTTTACTGCCTGTGACCTGTCCATGAATTTTACTAAAAATACCCGTGACTAAAATGTAGCCTTATTTATTTTTCCCTGTACAGGAAATCAGAGATGAAATGGACTTTGTCAAGGCAGACGCTTCCTCCTAGGCTTCTGTCCCCTCCCAATCACGCAGATGGCATCTATGCCTTTGGAAATATACTTCTAATGTGGTGACAGCATCCACCCTTTGAAAGCCAGACTCCCAGTGCAATTGAGCATTTTTAGATGATGTGACCTAAATGGGAATAGAGATTGCAAAATTGCACATATTGTTTTTGTGTATTAAACACTTTTGAAAAGGTGTTTTTAACCTCTGGAAGCAGTTATATAAATATAATAATCCTACCTAACAGTATAAGAAGTTTGAGAATATTTTGTTTCAATCGTGGATATTTACAAAGTTAAGGGACATTTTATTTTAAACCTGATTTTTAACCTGACAATGAATGAGTGATGTATTTAATTTCTACTCCAGACTGGGAAATTAACAATGGCAAGTTTTTTTCGGGTGGTTTTTTCTACAATGCAGTAACTTCTCTGGCTTTCAATTGATCAGTTCCAGAAGTTTGGCACCAGTTGCTGGCGTGGAAGTTGGTAAAAAGTCCTAACATACTGCAATAAAACGAACACAGCTGAATGGCAGATCAATGCCCTCCAGCAGTGACCCTAATCAGTTTGTATTAGCTACCAAATGCAGCTAAATAGTGGTACCTTCCTCCAAGCCCCACCATGGTCTGTTGCACTGAGCCATATCCAACTGTTGCTAGCATCTGGGCTGTACCTCGCTGCGTTGCCAACATGTTACAGATGAGTGACAGGGGAAGTCTCAGGCCTCGAAAAAGAGCTAACCAGTTTCTGGGGGCAGTAAGGTCGGACCACTTGGCAAGTACTTGGGCTTAATTTTCAACTGATTAATTCTTTCCAGGCTAGACAAACATTTAGTCCTCTTTCAGGCTGAAAGATGGATCCATCTGTTTCTTCCTGGCATGAGAAAAATGTTATAAAACCCCTGGAAATACTCCTGGATTTGTGGATGTAAAAGAGCGATTCTGAAATGGCCTAGGCCTGGAAACAAAAAGGAATGTCTCTCGTCATAGAGGTACTGTGCTGCTTCTGACCGGTAGCTTGGGTCGGTGCAAACCAAAGGCTTCTACATTACATTGAAAACCAATTGAATGTAGAAGATGAAAGCTGATGGAGCATTTCTTCCCAGTTTGATTAATCAGGAGTCCAATGAAAGCAGAGTTATTTCAGAGGCTATTCAGAAAGAGAAGAATCTGGATAAAAAACCTTTTAGTCGGAAAAACTGTGTGACTGATGCTTTGAGGGATGGCGAGTAGTTCTGGGAAGAACGGCAGGTAATCGGTCCTTTTTCTTGAGGAAACTCACTGGAACTGTGGCAATGGTTATACACCAATAGCGCCTGCTCCCCACCACCATCCCAGACACTTTACAGTCAGGGTTCAGACTGAGTCACAGGATGCGGACAGCTCTAGCAGTACTAACTTGCTCTTGGAGGAGCTTGTGCCCTTTAATCTGGGTTCTCATCCATGATGGTGTTTCCTGCGCACCCATTGGACCTGATAGCAACACACCTTATGAGTGAGGTCTCTGGTTCATGCCCTTTTGACTGAGAATCCGAGTGGGTGTGAAATTCCCAAATGAGCTAAGACCCAAGTGGCCTAATTAATTAAGACGAGAGAGAAAAGATCAAGTTAAAACCGAAATGGTTTGCATAGCATGTCTGACCAGACACTCTGCAAAAGCCCATCTTGTTAGGCCTAGTTTAGGGTTAGCTCCAGTGAACAAAGAATACCTTGCGTTTGTGGAGAATGCCTTTTCTCCTCTGACCCTTCCTGCAGAGCAGTTTGTCAGAGACCCATCCTTGGTGGCATCTGTGGTCCCCTGGCTTTACTTACCTCTCTCAGCCCTAGTGCACATTTCAGATTTCATTGCGTCTGGCTTATTCTCATAGAACGCGTTCTGCCAAAAAGAAGTGGTGTTTCCTGGGGTAGTCTGTCGCCAGATGAACTCATAATTGTGCTAGTGCTGCGGATGTCAGCATGATATCAGTTACTGCTGTCCCATTCTGATTTGCCTCTTATATCCCCAAGTAAGCCTCCTCTTCTCTCCAAGGCTGTCTAGCTGTGGTGCTGGCCTTACTGACCATGCTTTGGCATGTTCATTGTTTTGCCTGGGGAGGTGTCACCCTGTTCAGAGCTCAGTTTTCTTTTAAAGACACAAGGCTTACAGAATGTTATAACTGATAGTTAACATTCATTCTGGCATTTCAGCATGAAGGAATCACAGACAGCTTAACTGATCGATAACAATGAGTGGTGAGGGAGTAGCTTTCTTTAGGGTAGAAATCTAGTCATCGTCGTTGGCTGTCCCTCGATACGAGGCTGATGTCTGCCAGGGGAAAAGTCACTGATGAGACTTAAGATTGTCGAGGAGTCCAATCCGTGCTCTACAGGTTTTTCTGCATATGTGACAGGTGGTTGCTTGGAGAGAGCACAACTGCTGGCCAGGATGCTGTACACGTTCCTTCCTCTGCTGTTTCTCAGCCTCTTGAGCGAGCTGATTCCCTTCAAAATGGGCTGAGGCTGGGTGTGTGACGCATGGTGTGACACCATTGCAGTCTATTGCCAGCCAGCTCTTCCCAATTCATGGGGTCAATGTCTCCCTTCTTAAGATGTACTTTCAGGGCATCCTCGTACGTTTCCTCTGTCTTCCGCAGGTGGTCTTACCATGACTAAGTTGAGAAAAGAGGACTTGCTTCGAAAGATGCGTATCAGCCATCCACACACAATGACCAGCCCAACAAAGTTGATGTTTCATAATCTTCACCTCAACACTGGTGATCTTAACTGCAGAAAGAATGCTGGTGTTGGTGCAACGATCTTGCAATCTGATAGGCAGCACTGCTGGTACCACTCCAGACACTTAGGGCCACCCATGTCTCACACCCACAAAGAAGAGTGGGGATGACTACTGCATTGCAGACTAGGATCTTAGTTTCCATCCACAGATCTCTGTCAATAAAGACACGACAAAGCAACTTTCCGAAGGATGCGCTGGCACAATTCTAGTAGGAGCTTGGAGAAGACTGAAATCACATGTGTGTCTATAATAACTTTTGACAGTGCAGTAGGTTATTCCAGTATCATTATTTGTATTGCAGTAGTATCTAGAGACCCCAACCAGGATTGGGACTCCCTTTCACTAGGCACTGTGCTGTAGGAGACAGATCCTTCCCCAAAGAGCTTACGGTCTAAGTAGACAAGATGGACGAAAGGGTGGGAGTGGAAGTGACTTGCCCAAAGTGAGCCAGGACCAGAACTCGGGTCTTTGAGTCCCAGCCCCCATGTCCTATGCATTGGACCAATATGGCCCTAATAATGACTCAAGCTTTAGACCATTGGTCTACCCATGCTCTGAGTAGCTAATTGCCATCCACAGAGGGATTTGAAATGTTGCACTGTAACAAGCCGACATTCATCGTTGACTTTGGCATGAATGCATTAAGGGTTGAAATCTGTGCACCAATATGGCTTGGAGGAAGGCAGGTGCAACTCACAGGTGAAGAAGCCCCCCAGCTTGCTGGTGTCTTCCAGGAGACGCAGCAGCATGACTTACCACCCTCATAAATAAGACCTCTTATCTGTTGCAAATGCTGGTTAGCTAATGTCAAAGTTATTCCTAGTATAAACTCTTCTTGACAAGAGAAGGGTGATGTCCTCGCTTCTTCGTAGGCACATGTGACAGTCGCTTGTTTTATGCTGATCAGTCTTGTGTTCAGACTGAAATACGTTGATTAACGCATCAGGGGAAATCTCTTCCTCTGTATTATGGTATCTCTGCTTGGACCAAAATGATGAGGGTTAAAATTTTGCTGTTCAGTTGCTCCCAGTTGTTTGTCTGTCTGTCTGTCTGTTGGCTTCTCACATGGTCACTTCCATAACTCCTTCCATGTAACCCCCTATGGATGGTGCAACTTCCCGCATCTTATCCACAAGACCCTGCCTGGTTCACAGTTAAGTCCCGCTCCAAAACCAACTATAATGAATCAAGTAGATTTGTATATAAATGGGATATTGTTCCCATTTCCTTTTCTTTCACCTGTCTCCTTGTCTGTTCTTAGATTGTGAGCACCTCTGTGCAGGGCATGTTTTCTTCAGTGTTTGGAAAGTAGCTGTAACAGAGTGAATGCTACTGTAAATGAATCATAGGAGGTTCTTTACATCAGGCACAGCGGCCTCAGGGCAGAAGATCAGGATTTAGCATTTAATCCTATGTTTTAGGGCAAACCGTTTATGCCCTTTGGACCAGGAACACACGCTTTAAGTTGGATTTTAACAAATGTTGGGCTTTTCAATGTGGAATATTTTTTCCAAGTAATTACTCATACATTTCTGTATTATGAAAAAGAGAGGAACACAGTAGACCTTTTGGATTTGTGGTGGGCTATATTTGCCTCTTAATATCTGCTTAATACCAGAGTCCCAATAATCAAGAGGGAGCTTGTATCGCTCAGTACACTGTACCTCCATAGCCTGGCTGGAGTCTTGTGTGTGCTAATGAGCCTCTGGCTTGCCTTTTCCCCCCTCCTCGATTTTTTTTTTGAGGAACAATGTAATCGGCTTCCTCAGTCACTGTGAATTTATTTACTTCAGCTGCTTTTGAGATGATCAGAATTTACTTGTTTAGTATTGAATAAGTACCACCTTGAGGTATCATAAAGATGTCTGGCTCAGTCGTTTCAGGAGGTATCTGTATCCACGCCTTATGGCTGCACTCATCTGTGGTTTTTAATCCTTGCCTTGGTAAAGTATTTTATTTTTTTTAGATGCAAATTCTCTGCCTGCCACTATGGAAGTTCTTGCCCTCTAGAGCAGTTTGGTGAAGCTTTGCAATTTGTGGTATGACTTATAGGCCTTCTTTCCTACTAGAGGAAATCTCTCTGGCTTTTATGTTTGATTGTGTTACATCAAAGAAAGCCAAAAAAGAAACTTGTACGACATATTGTATGTGCTGCTAACCTCAGATACCACGAACCTCTAAACTGATAACAATTGTCTTGCATAAGGAGTAGTCCTTTTCTTAGTCACTTATCAAACAAACTTGCGGTGTGTGTGTGTGTGTGTGTGTAGGCGGCAACTGATTTACCTCTATATAGCTATAGTCTTCTGTTCCCACCCTGACTACCCATGTTAACAATGGGACTTGTCCTAGGACTAACATCCAAATCTCTTCTTTAACCAGCCGGTATGTGGTGCTCATAGAGGGGAGGAGGCCGGAACTGTTGCCACCCACACAGATTCCACGATGCACAAGGTCTCCACTGGGTTGGTAAATGGCATTCCCTTGAGGCAGGATCTCCAGCATGGCTTTGAAATGTGCTGAGTGGGATGTCACGGATGGGGTGGTGGTCTGTCGTTAATCAGTGGTTCCTCAGTACTGGTAGGTTGATTTGCACGAGATTTACAGAATCCAGGCTAAACTTGGCACGCTGTTTCATTTCCATTTGGCTAATAGCCGAACTTCAGTGAGCTGGTGAGAGGCCTCCGTGAAGTAAGTTACCGTGGGACTGCCGTGTATTGGAAGAACATCTGTGGTCAGCATCTTCTCTGCTCCCTTTGTACTCCTGATATCTGACTGGGGCCCCCAGAGTGCTAGCTGACCCCTGCAGCATCTGTGTCTTGCACTGTCCACCAGGCTTGTGTGAAGAAGGGATTTACAGATGGACATAGGAAGGTCTTAAAGGTCACAGCTGTTAAATATGGGAAAGTGAAAAAAGAGCACAAGGGTTGAACTTGGCACAAGTGCAGTAGCTGCTTGTCCAAAAGCGCTGGCAGTTTCCAAGCTGCAGACCATTTTGAGAACAAATAATTTCACTTGCTGTGGAACAACACCTGAACTTCATAATCATTTATCAAATTAAAACCCAGTGAATTCAAATATAAGTAACTGAAAGAGGCTCTCATCCTCTAGACCGGAAACAGAGAGGGGAGGAAATCTTCAAGGGGGGGCCCTAAAGGAAACGCCAATATTTTTTTCATCAAAATTTGTATGGATAAATATTTTATTCTCTGTTAAGCATGAACAGTGCGCTCAGGGCTGTACAGGACATAAAAGAAGATAGTCCCTACTTGAAATTTTAAATCATCTTATAATCTAAAGAGATCTTACATATTCATTTTAAACCTATTTTTAAAAGACTATATTAATAATTTGAGGAGGAAATGTGGAAATGCCAGCAGTTCTATGGCTTTGCATGGCTTGTCATTTGCTCTGTGGAGGCTGCATTCTTAACTGAGATGGACAGTGTGTTGCTTTCTGAGGACATGCAGGATTGTAAACCATCCTGTTATCCTTCTGCCTTCTCAAGAGGGATTTATTGGTGCTATACTGTGTGGCAGCTCCCCGCTGCCCCAGTCTGTTAGCCAGCCAGACAAATCCCTTAGGACTCTGCCGGTCTAACCATGGCTGAACTTCAGTTCCCAAACTCCCCAGAAGCATCTCCCTGCATCATCCAGCCCCTGTCACTGATGCCCACAGATATACCAAGTCCGCTGTCTCCAGAGAGACAGAATATACACCAGCTTGTTGGCTCAGCTGAGGATGCTCACCTCACTTTCCTATCACAGCCCTGCAAGGAATTGGTAATAAAGCATGAATACCTTTATGGATAAAGAACAGAGATTAGAGTGACACCAAGCAGAAATAATAGAAACAGAAAATGGTCACAAATAAAATAAAAGTATAATATGCTTCTGAGAGACTACTTCTAACCGGAGCAGGCTCCAAGCTTTGTCTAAAGCAGTTTTCTTACCTACAGCTGCTTCTCAGATGCAAAGAGCTCTAACTTCTGTGTTCCCTCAATGATGGATAACAAGATATCCTTTTGCTTCTCCATATATTCCCCAGAGTTCATTATCTTTGTCTCAAGTCAAGATGGCCGCCTGGGGTTCACATTGTGATGTGTCCTCTGGCGTGATGATGCCATGCTTTTTCCTTATCCTCCTGATAACTGGTATTTAACTCGGTTGCAAATGAACTGCCCATTGCCTCTGGCATCACCATGCTCAATTTACATTAGAGACCCAGGCAAACAGGCAAATCAACATTCCTTTGTCTAGGACAAACTTGTTAGCAGTGTAGTAACCATGTGGGTCCTAGGATATTAGAGACAAGATGGGTGAGGTGTAATATTTTTTACTGAACCACCTTCTGTTGGTGAATGAGACAAGCTTTTGAGTTTACACAGAGCTCTTCTTTGTGTCTGAGAAATGTACTCAGAGTATCACCATTAAATGCAAGGTGGAACTGATATGGAGTTAACACAAGTTGCAAGAGACAAACACATTGCTAAATGTATCCATTTAATCCTCTCCTATAACAATTTTACATTCAACAACAAACACTTTGTAAAAACCATGGGAACAGACATGGGTATTAGGATGGCTCCCCAATATGCCAACCTCTTCATGGTCCACATCAAGGAAGAATTTCTGGACAAGTGCACCACAAAACCAATGAAATACCTGAGATTCATTGAAGATATTTTCATCCTCTGGGCAGATGACCTAAACTCCCTTGTAGAGTTCCATCACAACTTCAACAACCACTACCCATCCATCAAACTCTCTCTAGAGCGCTCCCACACCAGCATCAACTTCCTGGACACCACAGTCCGCTTCAGTAATGGAACCCTACAGACAATTACATACAAGAAACCCACAGATCACCATCCTTACCTTCACAGATCCAGTAACCACCCCAAACACACCAAGAAATCTGTTATCTATAGCTAAACCCTTGGATACCACAGAATATGCTCTGTCGAGAAAGTCCAGGATACACTCTTTAACACAGTTAAAACTGCCTTTCCCAAACAAGGACACTCCACCAGAGAAGTAGATTGCATCATGGAAAGGGCTACCCAAATATTTTGAGAGAACCTGCTTCAATACAAGGGGGAAAAACCCTCCAACAACACCCCCCCGAGTTGTCACCTACTACCCCATACTGGAACCCGTACAAGGTCTCATTAAGCAGTTACAACCTATGCTCCATGGGGATCTCCTCCTGAAAAAAATCTTTCCCAGCCCTCCCTCTTCTGGCCTTATAACAAGCCCCCAACCTAGTCAACCTCATCATCAGAAGCAAGCTCTCCACAGACCAGGACCCACCAACTCAAAGCAACACCAGAGCCTGTCAGAACAACAGATACAAAACCTGTAGATATATCTCCATTGCTGAGAGTATCAACACCCCCCACAATACACTTTTCAAGATCCATGGTTCCTACATCCCCCCACAATACACTTTTCAAGATCCATGGTTCCTACATGTGCCTATTGCAACATGTGGTGTATCTCATCCAGTGCACTAAATACTCCAGGAACAACTGTGCGGGTGAAACCAGACAATCACTGTGCTATCAAATGAACTTGCATGGAAAAATAAGACAAAAACAGCATATCACCCGTGGGTGAACACTTTTCACAAAACAATCACTCCATATCTGACCTCTCAGTCCTTGTCCTCAAAGGAAGTTTACATAACACCTTCAAAAGATGACCCTGGGAACTTGAATTTCATACCTCTGCTAGACACACAAAATCAGATTTAATAAAGTCACTGGAATTATGACTCATTCCAACAATCTGTAATCCACGAACCCTATGATTTAGGGGTGATAACTGCCAATTTCACCTTAAATAATCTCTTGCAATATGTGTTAACTCCTTATCTTTTCCACCTTGTATTTAGCTGTGACACGCTGAGTGTCTTTTGCAGACCCGAGGAAGAGCTCAATATAAGCCCAAAAGCATGTCTCTTTCACCAACAGAAGTTGGTGCAATAACAGATATTACCTCACCCACTTTGTGTCTCTAGGACAAACATGTTTATCAACTCTGTCCCCAAAACATATTTTAAGAACATATTTTCAGCACACATACGTAAATCTTGACATACCATCTGTATATACATCACACAATGATATTCATGACTAGAGTGTCACCAACTTTCATTTGATATTTCACATGACACTTTACAAAGAAATACCATGACAGCAATGCGTTAGGTGTAGTGAGTATGTCAGGCCTGCTAGGTGTTACAGAAAAGTGTGGGCTCTCTGCCAGTTGGCACTGAGCGGCTCTTGGGATCACAGTCAGGAACACTTCCCTATTGATTTCAATGAGGAAACCAGTCAACAAACCCTAGACCCCTTCTGCCCATAAATCAGCCAACCAATTACATTTCAAACAGAACTACGCTTACCCACAGAAACAGCTGATATGCACGGTGATTTGCCCAAGCACAACATTCAAAGTTAACTGCTGTCCTCACACAAGGTTACAGGGGTTTGTTTCCACCCAGTTGGAACTGCTCACAGAACAAACAGCAACTTCTGTGGAATGTTTCATTTTTTTTTTTAAAAGCCCTTTCCATTGTTGTTGGTGAGATTGGATGGGTTTGAAGCTTTGCCGTAAAAGTGGACAAGAAGAATGAGAAGTCAGGAAAGCAGCTGAAGATGTTTTGAGGGAAGGAGAATAAATGACCAGAAGAAACAAGACGTCCTGGAAAAAGTCACAGTACAACATGGCGATTTTTCAGTGCACACAAACCACTCTATCCTTCAATCACTAGTATCTCAGACCCTTCTGGAGAGAGAGGGAGTATTTTGTAGAACTAACGAGGAGTCTTGTGGCACCTTAAAGACTAACAAATTTATTAGAGCATAAGCTTTCATGGGCTGTGACCCACTTCCTCAGATGTATGGAGAACTGTGTATGTTGTTGTCTTTGTCAAAGAGACTATGTTAGAGTTGCTGTGGGATCCATAACTGAATTTCCTAGGTTTCAGAGTAGCAGCCGTGTTAGTCTGTATCCGCAAAAAGAAGAACAGGAGTACTTGTGGCACCTTAGAGACTAACAAATTTATTAGAGCATAAGCTTTCGTGGACTACAGCCCACTTCTTC